>NC_133617.1:703145607-703300205 GCF_048593235.1 Sminthopsis crassicaudata | reverse complement strand
CTCTCTCTCTTTCTTCTCTCTCTCTCTCTTCCTCTCTCTCTCTCTGTTTCTCTCTCTCTTTATTCTCTCTCTCTCTCCCTCTCTCTCTTTCTTCTCTCTCTCTCTCTTCCTCTCTCTCTCTCTCTCTCTCTCTCTCTCTCTCTCTCTCTCTCTCTCTCTCTCTCTCCCTCCTGAGGCAATTGGGTTTAAGTGACTTGCCCAGGGTCACACAGTAGGAAGTTTTAAGTATCTGGGAGCAGATTTGAACTCAGGTCCTCCTGACTTAAGGGCTAGTGCTCTAACCATTGTGAAAACTAGCTGGCCCTCTAATCCTTATCTCCATGTAGCAAACATCGAGCTGAGGAACTGAGAGTACAAAAACACAAATGAAATTCTTTTTGCTTCCAAGGTTACATTCAACAGGGAGAGATAACATGGATACATGGATGGATGTACCAAAAATAGGGATGTGCTAGTGTTGAGGTTGGGAAAGGGGACCCCAAAAGTTTGGAGTCACAGAATGGTGTAATGAGGTGTCTCAAAAGAATCTGCAGGCTTGTACCCATTTCCTTAGCTAAGGGGCAAAGTTTATTGTAATTGTAACACTATTACAAGCGGACTGAATTCTAAGAAAAATCAGCAGAGAAACCGAAGCAAGAAGACACATTTATCCAGCTTTCTATCCTTGACATGCTAATTCTATGGCTCAGGAGTGGTCTCTGCAATTTGGTTATCACTGAAAAAATGAAATTTGGTCTCTGGGACTATACTGAGATTTCAGCTATCTGACACTCAGCAATGAATTGAGGAGTAGTCTATTCAGAATCAGAAAGATTGTTGTTAGATTGAGAGTGTGGGAAGTCCCTGAGGCAGATTCTGAAGCCAGAAGATTTAGGATTACTGACTTATTTTTGGAATGGAAGCCCCCCTAAAATCAGGGGACCACAAAATCATATTTCAGCACTAGAGCCAGCCTAAACCAGACTGTAAGAACCGATTGCCAAATTTTTACTATAAGCATTTACCTTTAAAAATCAGCCAATGCTACAAAGCAGGGCTTGAGTTATTGTTTTTGTTGTTCAGTCTTTAGAAAGTGATGGAGAAAATAACAGTATGGATCACCAGTTTTTTTTTTCAGTGAGTTGGTTGTGAAATATTTACCAGCACCATCCCTAAAGGGAAAATAATTTGGGGGAAAGGCCCCAGAAGGTAGATAAATCAAGAAAGGTCTCATGTAGAGGTGTCATTTTAGCTGAGTTTTAAAGGAAAATTGGGATTCTAAGGGATAGTTGAAAGGAGAGAGGGAGTTTTAGGCATATGGGAGCAACCATTTAATTGACTGTTCAAAATCTAGAAATGCATTATAATGTATATGGAACAGTTTGGCTGGACCAAAGAGTATTTGATGAAGACAAATATGTATAATAGGAAATATTTAGGAAAATAGGGAAATACATATAATAGGAGATAACAGAAAAATACGTATGATTGAAATAGGTATAATAGTTGGTTAGAGCCAAGCTGTAAAGGGTCTTAAATGCAAAACAGAGGAATTCCCAGAGATAATAGGGAGCCATTGAAGTTTATTGAGCAGAAGAATAAAATGGTCTAGAATGATCTCTGCTCTAGGATGGCTACTTTGGCAGCATTGTGGAAGAAAGATTGGAGAAAAGAGAGGCAGGAAGACCAATCAGGAGGCTCATGGGGTTGGATGCAAGAGCTGTAGTAAAGGAAGAATTATTAATTCTTGGTCATTGGGTGGATATGTGGCTTGAGAGAGAGGGAAAAGTTAAAGATGAATCCATGATTGAGAGCCTGGAAGGATGATGGTGTTCTTGACTGAGACAGAGAATTTCAAAAGAGGTTTATGGAAAAAAATAATGAGTTCTATGATGGCCATACTGAGTTCTTTGTAACCCCCTACAATGCATAGGGCAGGGATGGGCACCCAGCAGACACTTTGTAAATATTTGCCTGATTGAATTTTAAAAACATGGGTGACTAAGAGGCTCCTTCAGTCCAGACATGGCCCGAGGCCAGCCTCAACCAGACAGAAACCGTCCAGCATCCAAGATGTTGCTTCCCAGCCCTTCTTGGGAAGTGGGAAATGGAGCTGGTTTTTCGTGCCTGTGGCTTTAGAAGAAAATCTTTAATTCTCTTCCCTGCTCAGGCTTGGCTTCCCTCCCCTGTTCTTGGTTCTTGGTGGGTTCTGTTCAAACACTAGCTTCCTGGTATCGGAAGCGGAGGTGCGTTTTAGGGGATGGCTGCAGCCCTGGTGGGTCTGGTGGTAGCCCAGTGTTAGACCTAATGAAGCTCCTCCTAGGTCACACAACCAAATAACAGGCAGGATCAGTCTTTATCTAGGATAGAATATTCAGCTTCTTGAAGGTCTGTTTGGGGGCTCTAGGAGTCAGCATTTGTATAATCTGCACATTTGATTCTATGCCTACAGAAGACAAGGAGGCTGGGAGGGATGATTGATGACTTTGGATGACCAGGGTCAAGGATCCAAAAATCTTGCTAGCCTAGAACATTGGGCTAAATCTAAGAAGATTAAATTTAATAAGGATAAATCATGGAATCATAGATTTTGAACAGGAAAGGATCTTAGAAGTTATTCCATTCAATCTCCTCATTTTATATTTCTTTTTTGGAAATTGAGGTCAGAAGAGATATAGAAAATAAGTGGAATAGTCAGAATTTGAACCCAATGCCCCTAGCTCCAAATTTAGCATCTTCTCTGTTCTCACATGCTTCATCCAAACTTTGAGGAGCTGTAGAACATCCAGAGGAAAGGAAACAGATGATGAATCCTAAAGTAATCATGGAAACAAAAGACTTAAGAGATACTTAGTCTTAAAGTGGAGGAAGATAAGCTCTCTCTTGGGCTATTTGAGTTGGTTTCATGTCTCTAAAAGCGGAAACTTTGTGAAAGCTGGGATTGTCCTACTTTCTGTTCCTTAGTGTGATACTTTTCAACCAGAAAGAGATTAATGCCTATCTTTCCATTCTTTCAGGGAAAAGGGATTAGGCTTGCTCAGCTTGATCCCAGAAGACTAGAGTAAGACTAGTGAGTGAAAGCTAGAAGCAGCAAATTTGAGCTTGATGCAAAGATTTTATCAGGAGAAAAAATATAGCAAAAGTTAGTGTTTGTTTACTATTTTAAGGTTTACAAAATGATTTATAACTATTGTGTCATTTGATCCTCACTATAGCTCTATGTTATCCCATATTATAGATGAGGAACTTAAGACAGAGAGAATTTAGGGAATAGTATCTAAGGCAGGATTAGAACTCAGGTCTCTATTCTCTAAACCACATAGAAAAAACATGGATCAGGTATGCCATGAGAGTGACTGAGGGACAGCCTGTGCAAAAATATAGAGACTGGAAATGGAAACTAGCTCAGGAGCAGTAGCAAGAAAGCTATTTTGGTTGGAATCAGGTGATCACAGGCTTTAAATGCCAAGCAAAGGAGATTCAATCTGATTTGAGAGGCAATGGGGAGTCACGGGAGGTTCTTATCACCAGAGGGGAGTGATACCAGTATTGTCTCCAATAATTCCATTGAGGAATCATGTTGTGACTCTAGTGGAGGGGTGGGGCTTAAAGTAAAAGTTTCATATAGAGTTTTGTTGCTTTGTGGTCCCAGAGCTGGCTTACTAAAGACTGCAATTCTCTGGATTTGGTAAACCAATTTCCAGAGTGGTTAGGAATGTATTAATGAATAATATTTATTAAATACTTAGTATGTGCTGCTTATCTGGATAAGTCCCGAGATTTCACTGATAAAAGCAAAAGAATTCCTGCTCTAAAGAAATTTATATTTAAATATTTTTTTGGGGGTAACATATATAAGGAAGTGGTTAAATATTTTGTAATTCAGTTGTCTAGGAGGGTCATAGGAACATAGATTTAGTCTCCAAAGTTCTGTAGCCAGAGATCCAAGTGTCCCCCTCTTCACCACCTGGGCCAATAGAGGATTGCTCTTAATTTATACATGTAGTCTAAGTACCAGTCTTGCCTTCTCTGGAGCCATCTTTATAATCAGACTCAAAACATTTGGGGAGGAAGACTCTTGGATCCCAGGGCCTAGAAGGCAGCTGTTTTTAGTGAAAGGCGGTGGAGGTGGGGATCTCAAAGGAAAGTCGGCTGAAGCTATGCTGAAGAATGGGGCGTCGGGTCTTTCCCAACCAGTTCAGCTGGAGATGTGGAAAGCTGGGCTCTCAGTTGGCCCAGGTTCATGAATTCTGTTCCTGTAGGCTAAGCCCTTTGGCTCCTCAGCTCAGGCTCTGAAGGAAACACCTGTCCCTAATCACATATTTCTTCCCATTCTTTCCTTGACTGCAAAATCAGATTGCAATTATTATTGGTGAGTCTTGCCAAATCCTACATCCCACAAGTCATCCTAATGGGCTGAAATTGCCTGGATTTCAGATACTTGGGGAAAGCAGGGCTGCTGCTAAGGCCAGCTGCTAACAAGCTGCTCTGCCTTTCTTCATGTCCAGACCATTAACCTGAACCCCTCAACCCTTCTGCGAGAGAGAGAGAGAGAGAGAGAGAGAGAGAGAGAGAGAGAGACAGAGAAAGAGAGACAGAGAGACAAACAGAGATACAGAGAGACACACAGACAGAGACACAGAGAGAGAGAGAGAGAGAGAGAGAGAGAGAGAGAGAGAGAGAGAGAGAGCAATGAAAAAAGCACTGTGTGATAGTTGTGTGATGGAACGGAGAGACCTGGAGAAGACTTGGATCTAAGTTGAGAGAAGGCAGCTAGGTACATACAGTGGATAAAGTGCTGCATCTAGAGACAGGAAGATCTGAGTTCAAATGTATTGTATGACAGCGGGAAAGTCATTTAAGCTCTACTTCCTCAATTATAGAACAGGGATAATAAATAGCACTTATCTGCCATAGTAGTTACAAGATAATAGTTGTAAATACTCAGCATAATTGCTGGCACATAGTAGATGCTCAAGAAATGTTTTTTCCCCTTCCTAAAGTACAGGTTTGACCATGTCAATGCACTATCTCCCACTTCCATGTCTTTGCCCAGGCAGTTTCCCATTCCTGGAATGCCTTCATTCTTCACTTGACTCTTAGAATTTCAGACTTCCTCAAAGCTTAACTCAAAAGTTCCACTTCCTCTATGAGACTTTTCTAGATCACATAAGCTGTTAGTGTTCTTCTCCAAATTACCTTCATATGTAATAGAATTACTTCAATTTCTTTTGTGTTACTTGATTTTTCCCATATTTAATCTTATTAGCCCAAATTCCAGGATTATCCAAGGATATGCTTGTATATTTCCTTATGAATTAATAAACATTTTATAATATCTCTCCATTAATCAATTAAGCTCAGAGCCTTTACCACATTTCATCAAATATTAATATTTCTTCTTATTATATTACTATATTACACTATTATATTTTATCTTAATAAACTGAAGAAATCTTCTTTCTCCATACTTTTATTCCTATATTAAATTCTTTTGTCTCGGGAATAAATAAAGTTTAAAATGGCTGAAAACATATTAACAATGAAATCCATAACAAAATAAAGACAAATAATAACTTGCAGTATTTTAGCTGTGAGAAACCATTGCCACCAATCATCACAATAAAGACAGTTGATCTCTTCCCTGCTTCTGCAAATACAATCCATCATTCATTTCACTTAAGATACCAAACAAAGTCTCTTCTTACTAATCCTTTTCACATAAAGATATTAGACCTTCCTGTCATTTTTCCTCTGTCCTCTCTAACTTCTCTCCAAACATAGGACTCCAGAAGTCTCATTTTCTCTTTAACCTTCTCATTAGCCTCTTTAAAGAGTCATTCTTCATAAATTTTCTGTTTTCTCCTGAAAATAACAGTTCAAATAGCTCTAACAATAAAATTTTTCAGCACTTTGTTTCTCTCTGCTTTCTCTGTAGTTTCTCTCCTAGATCCTCAGAGAGCAATGTTAAATTCACAGATACTCTCCTGGACTCGATGGGAGAAGCATCTCATAGAACGACAGTTGAAACATTTAGCAGTTCTTTAACCACCATACCTTCTTTGGGAAAGGATTTTTAGACACGGATTATACTTGCATTCAGGTAGTTAGGTGACCCAGTGGATCAGCTGACTTCAGAGCCAGCACTTTATCCCCTGCTTCACCTGGCTGCTCCACCTGGAACACAGTGGGAGCTTACTGAATGTTGTCCCTTTCTTGTCCTCCTCTCCCAAGAAGGAGGATGGATTAGAAAGAAAAGAGATTGGAAGGACCAATTGGAAGGTTACTATCATAGTCTTTGCAAAAAGTGATAGTAGTGACTATTGTGATGGATAGAAGGGGGTAGATTTATTAGATATATTGGAAGTAAAACTGATAATACTTGCAACTCATTGGATACGAAGCATGAAGGAAAGAGAAGTCATTGTCTCTTCCTCAGCCCAGGATGGTTGATAAGAATTAGAAAAATGGAGAGATGGATAGATGGATGTCAATCCAATCCAACAGGTATTTATTAAGCACTTACTATGTACCTAAAGCATTGTGGGCTAGGTTCTGGGAGCATTCAAACACATATGGAAAACATTCCCTGATCTCGGAGCTTATGTTCTGCTAAGAAGTTTCCATGGTAACATACTCTGTCAATCATCATTTCAGGATGCTGCTCCTGAATCTCTTGCTTGAATAAATAGAACCTAAGCTGATTGAGGGCAGGGACTTTATATTCCTAACAGTACCCAGCACATAGTAGGTTCCTACTAAATCCTTGTTAATTGATACATATTGCAGAGAGCCAAGTTCTCAAAATGTCTTGTTCCTTTCTCCTCTGGTTGAGACTTCCAGAGGGCTGGATCTTAACCCAATATAAATTAATTTCAATCCCATTTGTCTGTTTTTAGGGTTAAAATCAGAGTGTGCTTAGAGATCATTTAGATCTATCCCCTTTTTTCACAAATAAGGGAATGAAGCCCAGTGGCTTCTGTTCAGTGGTCTACCGAACTGTGGACTGGTCAGTGACTACACAGCATCCAGCGGGGTTCAGAATCCCCGGTTTCCTGACGCTATCATGTCCAGTGCTTCTACTGTAATTCACTGGAGGGCTCATGATTTTAGTCTCCTTATCCAGTTGCAATGAGGTTGTAGAAACTGGTATTAAAACTCTATGGAATTTGTTTTTTTCATCCTTTGTCACAATGGCATGGGAGAAAGAGCCTTGGATTTGAAATCAGTAGACCTGGGTAGAAATCTCAGCTCTGCCACTTAAGACCCCTGTGAGTGAACCACTTGGCTTTGGTTTCCTCACCTGTAAAATGGGAATAATAGCCTCCGCTATGCTCACTCACCGGGATTGTTAAAAAGACAAAATATGGGAAACTCACTTTGGCAACCTTAGTGCTATACCAATAGATATAAAGAAGTTACTTTGTATTATTACCATGACAGGTGCTCATCTGTGGCTCTCTGGCATTCTGTGCCCTTGGATGAAACTTCTCCTTGTGCCTCAGTTTCCTCTCTTGTAATTTAAAGGGATACGCTAGAGGACCTCTATGGTTCTAAAATTTCTCAGTCTTGATCGCTCAGGTCTCTCTAGCACTAATTCAGCATGTGAAGTTAATTAGAGCCGTCCCCAAATGCAGAAGGCCTTGTACCGGCTTCTTCCCACCCACCCTTCTCCCTGGGGAGTCTTGGCCCTTCCCAGGCTGCCCTCCGCCCCTTGTCTTGCTCCTGAAGCACTGTTGCCCTATGGCCTCCTTTCCTACCCCACCCCCGTGTTTCCCAAGACTGCGCTCTCCCTGCACAACCCCAGCCACAGAAAAGAAGGTGCTTTTTTTTTTTTTTTTTTTTGGTCTATCCTGTGCTGCTCTCCTTGGGTCCCCCATGCCCTTAACATGTCCTCCTTGTTATCATGGTGTATACTGTGACTCCTGGGGTCTCTTAAAGGGGCTGCATGCCTCCCACCAGAGTAGAGGTGCTGGAATGCAGCAGCATAAGCCCACTGGTCCCTCGTCCACCTGTCCCGGGCCTAGACCGGGCTAGGTCCCAGGAGCAGGATCCCACCCCTGCAAGGTGCCATGCCTGGGACCGGGTGAGAGTTCAGTCTCCCATTCACAACCTCCTAGTATTGCCTTTGGCATGGGATTGGAACAGCAGGGAAGGCTGGACGGACACCAAGTTCTCAGCCATGCTAAGCTCCCGCACTAACAGCATTTTATGTATTTTCTTCTTCCTGTTGATGGGAGTGGACAGTTCAAGGAGTGCTGGTTCTTTTTGCTGTTGACCTTGGCACAGATCTCCCCACTTTCTTTCCTCTGTCCATACTGCCTGGTTTGAGGGGCAAAGGGAGGCCGAGGGTCAGGGATCACCAGAGTCAGGCACAAGGCAGCTGCCCTTTTTTCCCATAAAGAAGGACTGGAAAAGGAGAGAAGGAGGAGGATGACCAAAGGCAAACTTTTCTGCCTTGAACGTTTGTTTCAAATGGTGTTTTTAAACAGTGAAAGTATAGAAAAGCAGCTTGTTCCTTCAGCAGGGCACTACAGGAAAATTCCCTGCATTTGGGATTGGAGGTTCAAGTTCTAGCTCTGCCACATACAACACGGGTGATCTTAGGCAAATTTGATCACTGCCTTTGGTGTCAGTCTCCTCCGTGGAAAGCAAGGGGATTAGGTCAGATGACTAAGATATCTTCCACTTCTAAATCCTCTCCTTTCTATCCTTCCTTCTCTCCTTCCCTTTTCCCTTCCTCTTCTCTCTTTTTCATCCTTTTCTCCTTCTTTCTTCTTTTTCCTCTTCTCATCCCTTCCCTACTCCATCCTTCCTCTCTCTTGTCTCCCTTCCCACACTTCCTTCCTTCTTTCCTCCCTTTACTCCTTTGCTCCTTTCCTTCTTTCCTTTTTTTCTCTTTTCTTTTTTCCATTCCCTCTTTTCTCCCTTTTTCTCTTCCTTTCCTCCTTTTTCCTTCTCTTTTGTTCCTTCCCTTCTTCTTTCCTTTCCTCCTCTCATTCCTTTCTTTCTTCTTTCTTTTCTTCTTTTCATCCCTTTTTTCTTCTTTCCTTCCTCTCTTTTTTCTCTTTCCCTTCTTCCCTCCCTCCCTCCATTCTTTCCCTCCTTTCTTCTTTTCCTTCCTTCCTTCTTCCCTCTTTTCTTTCCTCCCTCCTTGCCTTCCTTCCTTCCCATTTGCTAATAGTTGTATCATTAGTCACCATCACTACATAGTATTTGGTATATGTTTAGATTAATGGACCTCTTGCATGTGTCCACTAGACTAGCTCCTCAGAGGTTCCCAGCCCACAATTTGGGGATTACTGATGCAGATGATGATGGCAGATTTGAGCATGATGAAAGCTGTACCACTGAAAGCTTGTGTGCTTGGTGGATTGGGGTAAAAAGAGACTAGGAGCAGGAAAACTAGTTAGAAAGTTATTGAAAGTGGAGCTTCTGATGGTGGCAAAAATAGAAAGATATCATGAAAGACTTGCCGGGACTTGGTGGCTGATTAGAATGATCTATTCATTTTTTTTCTCCAAACTTACCCATTCTTTGGAGCTCAACATAAATCATGCCTTCCCCATGAAGCCTTTCTTCATTAACCATCCTACTCATCTTAGCTTACATTAATATCGCCTCTCTCTGATGTCCTAGCATCCTTAATGTCTGCACTGCTGGTTTTGAAGTCAGAGGATTTCAGCTTAGAATCCCATCTCTGCCTTTTATGACCTGGGTGATTTGGAGTAAATCACTTTATATTTCTGGGCCTCAGTTTCCTCATCCATGAAAAGTAGATATTAAACTAGATGATCTCTAACATCCCTTCCCACATCTATAATAGTGAATGGGCTATAGCCTTCATACACTTACTTACATGTGCTGTTCCCCCCACTTCATAAATGTGAACTCATGGAAGGGACTCCCCCTTCCTTTTTATCTTTATAACCCTAGTTCCTACTACCTTTAGGGTATTTATTTAATAAATACTTACTGGATTTAAACCAGACACAGCATTTGCTTAGCTTGTGGCACTGATCTTACCAAATGATTTCCTTACAGGTTTGACCATGACACTCTTAAGACAATAAACTCCTGTGGTTCTCTGTCACCTCTAAAGATCAAATATAAAATCTTCTGTTTTGCCATTAAAACCCTTCCTAGACTTGCCCCTTTCTATTTCTCCATTTTTCTTTCTCTTTAATCCCCTATACAAATTCTACTAATTAGTTACATTGGTTTTCTTCATGCCCCATCTCTCATCTGTGTGTGTGTGTGTGTGTGTGTGTGTGTGTGTGTGTGTGTGTGTGTAATATATATATATATATATATATATATATATATATATTACACACACACACACACACACACACACACACACACACACACACACATATATATGTTTTTTAAATTTTGAGCTCCTTGAGGCAGGCAGCATGGGTTTTTTTGGTTCAGTTTTTTGTTTTGTTTTGTTTTGTTTTGCCTTTCGTTGTATCTCAAGTCCTTAGCACAGTGCCTGGAATATAATAAGTGCTTAATAAATATTTGTTGATTGGCTGACTTCATTTATTTTTTCCATACATTAATTTTCCTATTAGATAAGGTAAGCTCTTTGAGAACAATGACCTTGTCTAACCAGCAGCTAGGTGGTACAGTGGGGTAGAATACCAGTCCTGAAGGAAGACGCAGCTCCCTGAATGCATATCTGGCCTCAGACACTAGCTGTGTATGTTTAACTCTGTCTACCCCAGTAGCCTGTACTACAATGGAAATAACCCCAACTGCATCTAGAATCAGAAGACTTGGATTTAAATCTTTGCTTTACTACTTACTCTGTGCATGATGCAAAATGCACTGCAGAACTGCCACAGTATCTCTGCTAAGAAAAACCTAAATGGAGACACAAAGAGTCAGACATGGCTAGAAAACAACCGATAGCTACAAATCCTGTTTTGCTACACCTTTACATCCCTAGGATCTAAAAGGGGTGTCTCTACATAGCAGACACACAATAAATATTTGTTGATTTATTGACTGATCTTCAGATCAACTGGAACTGAAGAAGCTGCTCCTGGAACTGAGAAGGAGGAATCATTTGAGTCAATTGAGCTGCTTAAGGGGTGCTCTCCTCCTCAGTGATTTTATATGTTTATTTTCTTTTGCAGTTTGCCCAACTGGTGGCCATCTACAAGAATCTAGGAGGAGAGAAATTTCCTCTCATTGAACAGACGTTCTACCCCAACCACAAAGAGATGGTAAGTGCTAGGGAAGACTCTTGGCTAAGAGTGGAGGTGGGGGGATACTACATGTACTTGAGGCACAAATAACTCCATTGGTGATGGACTGGATTTAGCTGTGGAAAGAGAAGCACAAAACTTAATTGTTTTAGATGCTTAGTTTTAGTTTACTGTCTGCTACCAGCTATCAATATGCTGAGATGAAATGAGACAGGAGAGAGAGAACACATTATCAGAGAATGTAAGCAGAGTCCTTTTTTTGTATCCTATATTCCTGTATCTAGCACAATGGCTGGCATTAGTAGGTATTCAATAAATGCTTATTAAATAAATATATGAAATTAAACAGATAGGACCTGGACTGGGAAACAGAAAATTTGGATGCTATTACAGGTGTTACATTAGGAAAATCACATCATCATACAATTTCTTGATATGTCTACGGATGATAATAATACGTACCTCACAAAGTAAGCCTAAATATCAAATAAAGTTATCACATACATGTCTCTACTGCTATATTATACCTTGCTTTATTCACAACATTATTATTTATCTCCATTTGACAGATGAAAACACCAAGATTTGATGAGGTAAACAACTTGCCTGATACTATGCAGTAACTAGACAATTAGGTGGCATAGTGGATAAAGTACTAGGCATGGAGTCAGGAAGATATGAATTCAAGTCTAGCCTCATAAACTTACCAGAGAATGTCCTTGGGCAAAACACTTATTGGCATTCTAAGCAATTCTCAAAGACTGTAATTTGTAGAGAAGGTGTCAAATTGCACTGGTGAGGGGAATTTCCTCACTTAGGAGCTCTCTGTACCAGTAAAATCACAGGTTCAGTCCCTACATCTCTCTCAATGTACAAGAAACTTTGTTACAAAGAATAAAGCAAAATGGTTCTTCATCACTCAGGAAATGTAAGATGGCATTCTTATTGTCATGATGATAATACATCTGGTTCTTCTGATCATCCCCCACTGCCCACAAATTGTCCTTCCATGAGTCTACCCTAGGATGCATGTGGGATAACTTGGTAGAATTGTAGTCTCAAATGAATTTCTATAGAATGAAGTGGTTGGCTGGATGGCCTCTAAAGTCCCTTTTAAAGCTATTATCTAGATTCAATCTAAACTTTTTCTCCCTGATAATTATGTGTTCAAATTCCTTTCTCCTTCCCCTCAACTCTATTCCCCTCTCCAATACATCATCATGGTTTTTCTCTACTGGATCTGCATAATCATAAAGTACCTTTAAGACAGTGGTGAGAAGCAGGCATATTGCCCATCTCTCAGAATAGGATCATAGGATGCTAGATTTGGAAAGATTTTAGAACAGAGTTTTTTTTTAAGCTGAAAGGAACATTAGAATCTAGTTCAGCTCCCTGTCTTGTTTTATTTGAAGAAACTGAATCCTAGAGAAGAGGGTTAACACACCTGAGATCATAGAGACAATCTGAAGAGTTGAACCCACATTTCTTGACTTGGTACCATGTTACCCCCTTACCATAGATTCCTTCTCTTTTCTTTCCTCTTAATTTGAAGTGCTAAAAGACCTCTTGAGAAGCCTTTCTCTGACAGGGCCTGCATCCACATAAAAGTTTTGATGTTCTTTAAAAAATTAGTATATCATGATTATTGTCTCCTTTGGGGCCAGGCGTATATATGTGGAAAGGTTTAAAGGGAAGCTTTGTGTGTGATCAATGCAAAGCATAGTAATAATCAATTCTTAACGCTTAAAGATGGGTTGAGATGTGGGGAGAAAATAGAGGAAATTGGTGGTTTTGAGCACTGTTATGCTGAAGAAAATTTCATATCAGATCACTAGAGGTACATGCTTCCTATAATATAAATAAATCCAGCTCTACACTGGTCACATGAGTATTTCTGAGAATGACTGGCTCAGACTTCATGTTAGCAAAGGAATTAAAGGTATCATAGTCATTTATCATCATACATCATACTTCTGCTTCTTGGAACATAGTATGTGGAATAGGGGATAGGCAGCTGAACTTGAGATCAGGAAGACCTGGCTTCATTTGCTACTTTTACGAACATGGACAAGTCACTTTTTATCACCCTGGGCTTCAGTTTTATCATCCATAAAATAGGAAGAATAATACCAGCAACACCAACTTGTGAAAAAAAAATCAACTCATTTCTTCCAAGTGGAGGAACCTTTGAGGGAAGCAGCATGATATGATGGAAGAAGAGCTGACTTTGGAGATAGAAGGTGGGTTCACATCTTGAGTTTGTCTCTTACTATCCATGTGACTTCAGACAAGTCACTTTCTCTGGGACTCAGTTTACTCATCTATAAAATGGAGAGAAGATTGCCTTTAGGGTCTCTTGTAGGTCCAAATCTTTGATTCTATAGATAGCTCTAAGTCAGTTCTCTACTTAGCTGCAAGTCTTTCTTCATGTTTTGTTTATAGCAAGAACATTGTTTGATACCCATCAGTTCCTCCAACAGTATCTACACTCATTGGTCAATAGGCAAGATTCTCATGTTTAGAGGACCAACATCCTAAGTTCAAGTATATAGATGGCCTCAAAACTGATTCTTAGTCCCTCTCCGCCCCCTGCACATGTCCAGGACTGAGGAACACTTAAGGTTTTTCTTTTTCATGGGTTGCCACAGCCAACAAAATGAACACCAAGTGGCCAGATTCCTGGTGAAGAACCTCTCTGCACCAAGAAGATTGTCTGTCCTTACAAAAGTAATCATATGGTATCCATTTGAGCAACTTCCTTGTAGTATTGCCAATGCTAGAGAGTTAATGTACGCAAAGAGCTTTGCAAATTTGAGTGTAAGATGTAAAGAATAGCAATGACTCTTAATCTGGCAAAGGAATGGGAGTGATGAGTGAAGGGACATCCCAAATTTCTGGTATTTCAATGCTCAGATCGCCTAGGGCTCAATTAAAATAAATCACTATTTCGAAGGACAATGTTGATTTTATTGAATTGTCTCAAGAAACCGAAGCTCCTTTGAGCAAAATCAGAATCCAGTTAATTTGCATGCTGAGTCTTTACAAAGACCAGAATTTGGTCCTGATCTATTTTAGATTCCAGTGATCCATGTCCAGAACCTTCATCTCCTCTACTTGGAAGCCCTATCTGGGGCTTATTGGATCCTGAGGAACTAAGCGGTTCCTAGCCAGATGCTCCAGGGCCAGTGAAGGTCTCTACCCTCCCTTGCTGCTTTTGTTGTGCACCAAAAAGAGAACTTGTGTGCCTGTGAAATGGTTTATTTCCTCCCAAGAAACATACACACAGAGACATATCACCTACCTCCCTCTCTTTTCATTAGTAAACTGAATTTAAACAGGAATGAGAAATAAAAGCATATTTAAAAAACATAAAACTTAATCGAACAAAATAAAGCAAAAACATCTGTCTTGTCTGTCTGCCAGGCTCTTTGGAGAGTCAGGGAGTCAGATGAGGTAGGTGATAGCTGGCTGGGGACTTCTAAGAAGTTGTAGTTTCTACCTCTGATAATTTCAAGAGATGTGAACAAGGGTAGCTAGCTGGTGCAGCAAACAGAAAACCAGCCTTGAAGTCAAGAGGACGTGAGTTCAAATCCATTCTCAGATACTTGACACTATCTATGTAACCCTTGCCAAGTTAGTTAACCTGATGGCCTAAAAAAAAAGGCAGGAGGAAGGAAAGTAGGAAAAGGAAGGAAGGAAGGAAGGAAGGAAGGAAGGAAGGAAGGAAGGAAGGAAGGAAGGAAGGAAGAAGAGAGAGAGAGAGAGAGAGAGAGAGAGAGAGAGAGAGAGAGAGGAGAGAGAGAGAGAGAGAGAGAGAGGAGGGAGGGAGGGAGGGAGGGAGGGAGGGAGGGAGGGGAGGAAGAAAGAAAGGAAAGAAAGAGAAAGAGAAAGAAAGAAAGGAAATGATTTGTTCAAGGCCACCCAGGTAGTAAGTAGTAGAAAGCTAAACAGACCTTTGGAGAGGTTGTCAGAGTTCTGTCTCTGGTGGAGTTGAGGGTAGAGGTAGAAGTCTGTTAGAGTCAGGTATGTGTCTATCAGTATATCAAGTCTAACTGTCTATATCATTTCCTTTCCTTCCTTCCTTCCTTCCTTCCTTCCTTCCTTCCTTCCTTCCTTCCTTCCTTCCTTCCTTCCTCCCTTCCTTCCTTCCTCCCTCCCTTCCTTCCTTCCTTCCTTCCTTCCTTCCTTCCTTCCTTCCTTCCTTCCTTCCTTCCTTCCTTCCTTCCTTCCTTCCTTCCTTCCTTCCTTCCTTCCCTTCCTCCCTCCCTCCCCTCCTCCTCCCTCCCTCCCTCCCTCCCTCCCTCCCTCCCTCCCTTCCCTTCCTTCCTTCCTTCCTTCCTTCCTTCCTTCCTTCCTCCCTTCCTTCCTTCCTTCCTCCCTCCTCCTCCCTCCTCCCTCCCTCCTTTCTTTCTTTCTTTCTTTCTTTCTATCTTTCTTTCTTTCTTCTTTCTCTTTCTTTCTTTCTTTCTTTCTTTCTTTCTTTCTTTCTTCTTTCTTTCTTTCTTTCTTTCCTTCTTTCTTTCTTTCTTTCTTTCTTCTTTCTTTCTTTCTTTCTTTCTTTCTTTCTTCTCTCTCTCTCTCTCTCTCTTTCTTTCTTTCTTTCTTTCTTTCTTTCTCTCCATCCATACATCCATCTGTCTATTTTCCTATCTATTTTTCTATCCCTCTATTTTTCTGTCTGTCTGCCTGTCTCTTTTTTCATCTGTCTATCCATCTATCTATTTGTCTCTTTCCATCCATATATCCATTCATCTATCCATACATTTCTCTTTTTATCTGACTAGCTCTCTCTATCCAGCCATATTTCTTCCTTCCTTCCTTCTTCCTTCTCCCTTCCCTTCCTCTCTTCCTTTCTCTCTCTCTCTCTCTCTCTCTCTCTCTCTCTCTCTATCTATCTATCATCTCTCTATGTCTATCCACTAAACTCAGTAAGGCTTAGATAAGCTGTTGCTGATGCTAAGTATAAGCTTTTGTTTTTAGTGGCTCCTATCTGAAGTGTCTCAAAAATAGTCACACAGAGGTACTCTTGCACGAAGTCTTTTAGGACACACTGAACATATAGTCCACTACGAAGGGTTTCCTCCTTGGGGAAATTATGGGAGGCAGCACAGTTTGTCCTCAGAGCAGTCACTCTGGCCTTTTCTTCCTTCAGTGTCATTCATTACTTGTTCAACCCTCTCTCTTCCACCCACTAATCTGGTCTCCAGGTGTCAAATTGACCTTATGACTCCCCTCCTTACTAACAAAACTTGCTCTCTGGGGGCAAAAGAATCTGATGATGATTCGGGGATAGAGCATCTGGTTAGTCTGTGCACAGAGAGCCCACAGCAAAGTCAGTGGAGCCTGAATTCAAATTGGTTCTTGCTTCAGATTGTGAGACTCTGGGGGAGTCCCTTAACCTCTCCCTTCTCCTCCCACTTCCCATTTCCTCCCCTGCACTTCCTTCAGACTATAAACTATAGAATAGTAACTAATCTGGATTGGAAGAGAGGAATTTCTTTAGTGGGGGTTCCCTACACTCCTAAAATCACAAGCCTGGATTCCCTCCCCTTGCAAAAAAGAGGGGGTTTAAGTGTAACCTTCTATGCAGGGGCATCTTTTCATTTTAATAGTGAAACAATGGTACTTGTTTGGGTTCTCAGAGTTCTGAACCTGAGGTCGATGAACTTATTTTAACTATATTTTAACATAATCATTTTTTAGTGTAATTCCTTTCCTTTATAATCCCTCATAGCTTTTTATTGCATTTAAAAGCATGACCATAGGTTTTGCCAGACTGCCCAAGTAGTCCATGACAAGAAAGATTAAGAACCTCTGAGTTATGCTAAAAGAGGGAAGGTGATTAATTAATCACACCACATCAGCAGGCAATAACTGATGCTGCCCAGGCCCTTGCCAGGGGAGAGACGAGTTGAGAAGAGATCCAGTACACACACCAAAGGTACAAGATGCTTTTTAATCATTCCCCACTCATCAGCCCATTTCACTCGCCTTGACCACAGTGGTTACTTTTGTACAACATGGGGCTATTAATAATTTGTGCCCCTCTGTACAGTATTCGGCCTGCGCCACATCAGCTCCAGACATGGAAAGTGCTTTCGTTCCCGTTTCAACCTTTTGTTTTTGGAGAGGGACAGAAACAAGCCCCAGCCTGATCAGAAAGACCAATTCATAATTACTCGTGAGGTCTTTTTTTCCAGACTCTGCTCAGTAACAGGAGCAAACCGGAGCAGAGGGGTGGGCCGACAGCCCTTTGCTGGGGCGGTCCTGCTTTTCCGGCACAGAGAGGGACTCTGGGCCCCTGACTGGCCTTCTCAGAACGGCCACCCTGTCAGGAGCTCGAGTCCTCTTCTCACTCGGCCGCTGGTTCCACACCCATTGGTACCTTGCACCAGGTTGGCAGAGTTCCTAAGCAGCGGCTACATTAAGCAGTGGGAAGCTGTGCAGGAAAGGGCAGATGGATGAAGGATGGATGGGTGGAAGGATGGAAGGATGGAAGGACGGATGGATCGGGCCTCCAGGCCAGGGGCTGGTGTATGGTAATGCTTCTCTCTAGGGCTCACTGATATCAATGAATTCCTTCTCCGGGGGGAGGCCGGCCCGGTACCAGCCACAGGTGCCATCACTGCGCTTAACACAAGCATAATGCTGGGCCTGGTGCCCATAGAGCTTCCGCTCAATCAGCCAGTCCGTCCAGAGACACTCATTGGGGCCCGAGATGGAGCAGGGCACCGTGTAGCAGGTGATGATCTAAACAGAACAGAACACGAGAGGTCAGGGGTACTGTGGAGCATTCACTGACTTCCTGAGCCAAAAGAGCTGGGTTCAAATCCTGACTCCAGTGATTATCATCTGTGTAATCTTGGGCAAAGTGCTAAGCTTCCCTCAGCTATAAAATTTCACACATTACCTCCTCTAGAGCGAAGCTTCTTAAACTCCAGTCGTGACCACATAACTGGATGTGGGGGGTCATGAAATTATGACTTATTATCAATAAATGTTTGATTTGTATACTTATTTTATTTACCTATATACCTGGGGTCTTGTAAAAAGTTCTCACACAAAAGGGGCTTACAAGTGGGAAAAGTTTAAGAACCTTTGGGGATGTATTTAGACTCACAAATCACTGAAAAAAGAATCTTAGATATAAAAGGGACTTTAGAGACATAATAACAATAACAACAATAACAGCTAACATAAATTGTCCTTGCCCTCTGCCAGGCACTGTGCCAAGCATTTCACAGGTATGATCTCATCTGATCTTCACAGTAACTGGGGAAGGTGGGCAGTATTATTATCTCAATTGTACAGATGAGGAAACTGAGGCAGACAGAGGTTAGATGATTTGTCGGCATCATACAGATGGAAGTACCTGAGGCTGAATAATAAGAATAGCAATTAACACTTAACAGAGCGCTTACCATCTGCTAGTCACTGTGTTAAGAGCTTTAAATTTATTATAATTATTATTTCATTTGATCCTTATTACCCAGGGAAGTAAATGCTATTGTTTTCCCCATTTTATAAATGAGAAAACTGAGGCAAATAGGGGCTAAGTGATTTGCCCAGGGTCCCACAGCTAGGAAAGTTCTAAAGATGGATTTGAACGTAGGTCTTTTTGACTAGGGCTCAGCACTGTACTGTCTCACTTCTGCCAACGAGAATCTACCTTTGCTTCTTACAACTGAGGAAACTGAGGCCCAGGGAGGTTACTTGGCAGGACCCAGGCAGAACAAAATGCAGAACTCAGGTCTTCTATGTCCTAATTGCAAAGGATTCTGGTTTTTTCTCTTCTCCTTCTCCTCTTCACTTGGCTAGCTTGCCAAACACACTTTGTAAACTTTTTCTTTTGCTTCCTCTGCTGAGGGAAATAAAAGATCCCAGTAGGAAGCTTTCACACTATGTTCCTTGGCCAGCCTCCCTTGGAGCAGAGAATGTAACTTCTAAAGAAAGTCTCTGCACCAGCTTGGGGGGAAAAGACTCAGAGGTCCTCTCCTCTGACCTCACATCGCAGATGAAAGATCTAAGGCTCAGAGAAATTCAGTACGATCACAGAGGTAACAAATGACATACGTGTGTGTGTGTGTATACATAAACATGCACATCCATCCATCCATCTGTCCGTCCGTCTGTCTCTGTGTATACATGTGTCTGTATATATAGATATATATAGGTGTGTATGTGTGTATATGAGTGTTTGTATATCTGTGTGTATACATGTGAGTATATATATGTATATAAATGCATGTATGAACACACACAAACAACACAATACTCATGTACATGCACATGTGTATATATCCATGTGTGTATACACACCTGCATATACATGTCAGCATGCCCTGGCCCTAACAATAGCCATTTCTAGATTTGTGACTTTGTATAATTCATAAGTAATCCTGGGCAAGCAATTTCTCTGAACCTCAGTAACTCATGAAAAAATGACAATAATTTTGGCTCCGACGGCCCGTGCTCCTGCCTGTCTTCCCTCCTATCCCTGCCATGGGAAGTGAAGCGGGGGCACCGCATGCCCAGACAGGGCACCGAGCGCCCCAGCGTCCCTTCTCCCTGCCCCGCGCCCTTCCCACTTACCTTACAGCTACAGTCGATGTGATAACGATGGTTCAGACTCTTCTTCTGTGAGAAGGACAGGTCGTCCCAGGGCTCTATGTAATTACACATATTGATGAATACTTTGCCATTTTCTATAATCTGGCCTGTAAGAAGGAGAGAAAGTCATTAGCCATGTTCCCTGCCACTTTCTGGGGGCTAATCCCTTCTGGGCACTAGTCTGAGGACATCTAATGGCAGGGGTGGGAGTGGTACTAATCAGCTGGAGCAGCCCCGGCCTGGCCTTCCCTTCTTCCCTCTCTTCCTCCTAAGCTCTGGGTTCAGGAGGAGATTCCAAAAGCCACGTGCCTCTTGGGCTGGATGTCTGACAGCAGACAAATTCTTGTGCGTGGCGTTCAAGCCCGTATACAATCCAGCCCCACTTCTCTTATACAATTTATTATTTGAAATCTCTCTCCATACATTCTCAATATCCCAACCAAAATGGCATCTCTACGGTCCCCTTGACATTTCATGGACCTTCCCCCTCTGAGGCTTCTGTTCTTCCATTCCTTCTATCCTGTCACCAAGAATGTCACCCCAGTGCCCAACACTTATCAGCCCCTACTCAAGCTTCGGAGAGCCAGGAGGAGTCATGGGCATGGAGTCGGTGCTGCTATTTCCTGGCTGTGTGACTTTGGGGGAAGCATTCACCTTCCCCGGGTTCCAGCAACATCACTTAACCCCAATTGCCTCAGCAAAAAATATAAATAGATATAGATCTCTCTCTGTCTCTCTCTCTCTTTCTCTGTCTCTGTCTGTCTGTCTGTCTGTCTGTCTGTCTGTCTCTCTCTCTGTCTCTGTCTGTCTGTCTCTGTCTGTCTGTCTCTCTCTCTGTGTCTGTTTGTCTCTCTCTGTGTTTCTCTCTCTTTCTCTGTCTCTCTTTCTCTCTCTCTCTTTCTCTGTCCCCTTTCTCTCTCTCTTTCTCTGTCTCTCTTTCTCTCTTTCTCTCTCTCTCTCTCTCTTTCTCTGTGTCCTTTCTCTCTCTCTTTCTCTCTCTCTTTCTTTCTCTCTTTCTCTCTCTCTTTCTCTCTCTCTCTGTCTCTGTCTGTCTCTCTCTCTGTGTCTGTTTGTCTCTCTCTCTGTTTCTCTCTCTTTCTCTGTCTCCTTTCTCTCTCTGTTTCTCTCTCTTTCTCTCTCTCTTTCTTTCTCTCTTTCTCTCTCTCTTTCTCTCTCTCTCTTCCTCTCTCTCTTCCTCTCTCTCTCTTTCTCTCTTTTTCTCTCTCTCTTTCTCTCTCTCTCTTTGTCTCTCTCTTTCTCTCTTTTTCTCTCTCTCTTTCTCTCTCTCTTTTTTCTCCCTCTCTTTCTCTCTGTCTCTCTTTCTCTCTCTCTTCCTCTCTCTCTCTTTCTTTCTCTCTCTTTCTCTTTTTCTCTCTCTCTCCCTCTTTCTCTCTTTTTCTCTCTCTCTTTCTCTCTCTTTTTCTTTCTCTCTCCCTCTTTCTCTCTTTTTTTCTCTCTCTCTTTCTCTCTTTTTCTCTGCCTGTCTCTCTTCCTCTCTCTCTCTTTCTTTCTCTCTCTCTTTCTCTCTTTTTCTCTCTCTCTCCCTCTTTCTCTTTTTTTCTCTCTCTCTTTCTTTCTCTTTCTCTCTCTCTCCCTATATATATATGTATACACACACACACACACACACACACACACACACACACACACACACACATATATATATATATAAATTTTTTTTTTCCCAAGGCAATTGGGATTAAGCAACTTGTCCAAGGTTACACAGCTAGGAAGTGTTAAGTGTCTGAGCCTAGATTTGAACTTGGGTCCTCCTGAATTCACTGCCCCACCTAGCTGCCCTTTATATTTCTTTATTATCCCAGAGGTTCCTCAGAGCATTCATTCAACAAAGATCAACTAAGAAGCCATCCTGTATAATAAATATGGAGCAAAGATTAGGCCACCATACTTGGAACCAGGAAGGCTGAGGTTCAAATCCCATTTCACACACTTGCCACCTGTGCTGTCCTAGGCACGTGACCTAACCACTGGAAGTCTCAGTTTTCTCCTCTGTGGAATAATAACAGAACCTACCTCATAGGATTATAGGAGAGTCAAATAAGGAGACATGACATATGTGTGTCTGTGTGTGTATATATATATATATATATATATTATATATACATATTCAATATTGTGTTTTATATATATACCTACATATATATGTGTATTGTGCAAGAATCCTATTTATACATACATGCACACACATGTGTCATGTACACATACACAAAGATGGATAAACTCCATACATTTTCCACCCATCGATCATGTAGACACCGGACCCACCCACTCGGCTCCTTGTCTGTGAGTAGTCAGGGCAGACTCTTTTGGGGTGATTGTAAATCTCATTAGGACATGATGCAGTCAGAGCTCCTTCACTCCCAACAGGAACCCCATTCAATTTGGACTTGTTGCTGGTGAACACTTGGGTGAAAAGAGCTTCCCTTTGATGCTCAGGGAGCGAGGTTTTCTCTGCTGTTGTGTCCGTCTAACAATCTCGCTTTCAGTCATTATTTGAGCACACAGGGACATCTTGTTGGAAGAAAGCCATTAAGATAGCATTCCATTGCACTAAAGCAAAGGTTTTTGATGGTCGGCCCTTAACGAACACAGTGGAATCTTCCAACCAAATGGTGTGAGAGCAAAGACACAATAAACCTATGCCCCCTATTCTAATTGTGGGTCTCAGGTTTGGGAGAGGTTTGTTCACATTTGGTAGATAGCCTTGGAAGGTTTATATAGTGTCTAGAAGTAATGTTCCTATCTGCTTCTGGTCTGACCAGCGCCATATAAAGAATATTGTACTCAAAACCAGATAGCACATTTTAAGAGAAACACTGGCAAACTGGAGCAGATCCAGAAGAAGAAGAGGAGGGGAGGAGAACTGAAAACTAAGGAATGATTGGAGATCCTGAGGCAGGCCAGGTGAAAAAGAGAAGACTCAGGGGAAAAGATAAAATAATCCAAACTTCAAAGCATTAAAGGGTCATCATGTGGAAGAGGGGAATAAACTTCTGTTTCACTTTTAAGGGTTGGACTGGTACCAAAGGAGAGGAGTTATAGGAAGGCAGATTGATTTTTCTAGTAACTATAACTTGTCACAGAATGTCTTGTAGAGGTAGAGAGTTCCCCATCAATAATATGATTCAAATGGGATTTGAACATCTGGACATTTGAACATCTATCAAAGCTACTGTTGAAAGCATTATATATACATCTATCTATCTATCTATCTATCTATCTATCTATCTATCTATCTATCTATCTATAGATAGATATAGATATAGATATATACTATAGAAAGATCTATTTTATAGAAAACCATGAGATTTTGGGATTTTTCCTCTCACTGGAACAAGTTCTTTCCATTCATAAGAAAATACAACTAATCATTGATTTCCATTCCAGCATTTAGCACAATGCATGGCATGTAGTAAGCACTTAATAAATGTTTATTGATTCATATTGATTGATCGAACCAGTGTAATCCAGTGGAGCCGGAAGCTTCAGAGTGATAGCCTCTGCTTCAGTGCTCCCCCCAAAGGGCTACTTCATTGATCCAAGACACTTACCAGTGAGGAGATACTGTTTCTTCTTATTGGCTTCTAGCCTGACCCCACACAGAGAGGAGTCTAACGGGGTGTAGACATACTGGACATCCTTTACCTTATCGAACCCTTTAAACATCTATAAGACAAATTCAGAAAAGCAAATTTGGGTGAGATGGCACTAAGATTTTGTGGCAAAATACGTATGTACATGAACGTCTCACTTTTACATCATTAACGAGACAAACTGGAGAAGTTAATGCAGGAATTGTGGGTGAGTGCCAGGCCCGGCTAAGCCAGCTTTAGTGAAAAGAGAACTCAGGACGTTCCAGGTGGTGGGAAGGTAGTTCTAGAGCTCTGATGTGGGACAGAGAGGGCAACTTTGAAAGCAGTGAGTTACAAGCCTTCTTCTCACCCTTTCTTTCCAAGGATGGCTCTAAACAGGGACACGTCCTCAGATCTATGAACTTGCTTTAAAATATATATAATTTAATATATTTATTTATATAATATATTATATTTGATGTATAATTTAATTTTTTATATTTTAATACCTACATATCAAGATAATAGACTTCCTTTATAACACTACACATTTTATTTTATGCACTTAAAAACATTCTGTGAAAGGATCCACCAGACTGCCAAAGGGTCCGTGACATTAAAAGGTTAAGAATCTCTACTGTAAGGGGATAAAGAAGAGACTGCTCCAGCTCAACCTCAGCTCCCAGAACTGGCTCCTCTGTTTTCACTCCTCTTCCTTCCTTATCCTCTTCCTTAAGCCTCTCAGGATGCAAATGAAAATCTCATCATAGTAAGATATAAATAGCAGAGGACACTTAATGTGTTATCTCTGCCAAGGTTGATTACATTTTAAAGGGAGACAATATCTTAAGCAAAAGGAAAGGCTAGCTAACAGTGGGATATCAGGAAGCAAGGACAGATAATGATGTTATTTGGGAAAGAAGACTTTCTTTCCCAAGATTCTAGTTGAGTCACATAAACAATCTCTTCTGCCATGTATGTGTATGGCTGGTCATGGCTAAGGGACATCACAGAAACACCTGCTTTGTAAGTGGTATTTTTTGTGTTTTGGAGGCACAGATCTGGGCTCTCACCTTCAGTATAATATTTATGCTGATTCATCATTAATTATATTTTCTTTTAGAATAAGACTGGAGACTCTTCATTCCACAGCTCAGAACTGACTCTAATATCATCTGGCCCATGTGATCAGTTCTAAGACGTATAATCAATTTGAGGATGAAAATAATAAAAATGCAGCAAATTCTGAAAAGTCTTTAATAATAATAATTTAATAATCTAATAATAATATAAAAAGTAACTATTAGACGAATCTATAGTGATTCTACATAAAAGTCTATGCTTTATATTTACATGTGCATGCATGTACATATGTAGCAATCACATATGTATGCATGTGTCTCCTTATTTTGAGTAGCATGATTTTGGAAATTTTAAGTTTCCTATTCTTTAAAGGTAAATAAGCAAATCTTTTAAATTTTTAAAAATAATAATTTAAAATGTTTTAAATTTAAAATTTAAAAATGTAAATAGATTCAAATAAATTTAATAATTGAAATTTTAAAGTTGAAAAAAATTACTCATGTGGCCCTCAATGGAGGCTTTCCACACAGATATCAGCACACAAAAGGTCCCCAGTGAGATAGTCATTGAAGAATCACTGGCCTTAGAGTGTGAGGATTTAAATTTGGGTCCTAACTCTGCCATTCACACGTTGGGTGACTTTAAACAAGTGATTTTCTCTCCCCTCAATTTCAATTTCTTTATCTATAAAATGGGGAAATGTAACTATTTCATAGGGTTGTTTTGAGAATCAAAGGAGAGATTGTATATAGAAGGAAGGAAACAAGCATTTATTAAGCACTTACTGTATATCACTGGGGCAACTAGGTGATGTTGCATTGGATAGGGTACCAGGTCTGGAGTCGGGAAGATTCATCTTCCTGAGTTCAAAACTGGGCTCAGATACTTCCTAGATGGGTAAGTTAATTTACCCTGTTTATCTCCATTTCCTCATAAAATGAGCTAAAGAAGGAAATAGCAAGCTCCTTCGATATTTTTGCCAAGAAAGCCCCAAAGAGGGTCATGAAAAGTCATATATGATTGAAAAAATAACCGAACAAGGGCTTTACAAATATTCTCTCATTTGATTCTTCTGGGAGGGTTGGTGCATTCCTACGTGGCTTGTTCAGTATCACACAGCTGATAAGTTTCTGAGGCTGGAGTTGAATTCAGATCTTCCTGACTCCAGACTCAGAGCTCTATCCACTGACCATCAGCTGCTTTTTTTATGTATGTGAAAAGATGGTATTGTTATTAGAGATGTGACCTTACAGGCAGGGAGCTCTGAGTGGAAACAGTGCCTCATATTTATTATCTTTGTGACCATTGGCAAGTCCCTTAGTTTCTCTATTTATCTACAAAGTACATCAATGACAAGGCAATGATAATTACATCATTATAATTTAATGGCAGTTCTGAAGTTAAAATAAAATTATGTAAGAACACTTTTTAAAACGGAAAAATGGCATAGAAACAACCATTTTATTATTATACTATTGTAGTAGTTGAAAAGTAGTGTAGATGTAGACCCGAGATGTCATACAGGCAGGAACCAGATTAAAATTAATTGGGGAACAGTTACCAAAATAAATTTAAAAACATTAGGATATAGAGCATATTAATATATAATTTTCTTTTTTGAAAATTTTAATATTTTATTTTTCCAATTAAACACAAAACAAGTTTTAAGCATTCTTTTAAAATTATGTATGGTTTTTTAAAACCAATATGAAGCTCATAGAGACTCTTATGGGGGAGGGGATTTCTATTTGAGCTTGACATCACTAGTGTAAAGAATAGAAATTTGACTTTAAAGTCAGGAAAACCTGGATTCAGGTCCAACCTGAATTTGACACATACTAGTTATATGACCCAGAGCAAGCCATTTAAAGATGTAACAAATACTCTGAGACTAAGATGTATGAATTGTATGTAAATAGAAATTTGTGATCTACATAGAAACTTCCTATGTTTTTGGTTGTGTGTGTGTGTGTGTGTGTGTGTGTGTGTGTGTGTGTGTGGAAACAATTATATTTGACAAATCCATAATAAGAAAAAAGAAAAAAAATTTAGAAGGCATTGTAATTTCTGGCACAGGTACTGAACTGGGAATTTCCACATTAGGAGTTCCTTATATGAATGAACGTCCAATTTAAATGCAATTTAAATACGGCAAACAAATATATGTAGGTCTGAGACTAGGATAGAAAACCCTTTTCTCCTCCTTGCTTTGGGAGATTAGACTAATTAATTAGGGGGAATGCTTTAGACCTGCCTTGATGCTCACCTTCCAAGTTGTATATGATATTATGTACATGGATAGCTCTGAAATACATTCTCCTGGGGAGGGAAACACCTTTAGCTCTTGTCCGTAGATGCTATCATGGAGATGAGCTGCTGGGCAATGGAGAGCAAAGCCTTCCATAAAGGAGACATGGGACAAGCACCAGTGTTGGTCTTGCCCCCATGACATGGGCTATATAGAATCCATCTGGCTAGCTATGAGGGAGGCAATGAGTCATAGACCCTTTGAGCAAACTATTTCATCTCCCTTCACACTCATGTCCATAAGATGAAAGTATTTTCTTGCTCTAAATTTTATGGTCAAGAGCACCCCTTTTCCATTAGATCCTCTAAAAGTACAAGTGTTCACTATTTCTCACCTTAAAACACCATGTTTTCTCAGGAACCAAAGAGGAGCCAAATAGCACTTAGAGAAGGATCTAATGTTGTTGTTTTTTTAAGAATTGTTTTGGCCACTTCAACACTTAAGAGTCTACACTATTACTCCATCCCTTCCTTTTGTTTCATGGCATCCCATCTCTTCCATTTTTCCATGTGACTGAGCATAGAAACTTTTTTGAGGTAATCAGGGTTAAGTGCAGGGTCACACAGCTAACTAAGTGTCTGGAGCCACATTTGAACTCAGGTTCTCCTGACTCTTGGGCTGGTTGCTTTGTCTACTTCCCCCCAATCCAAAAAATTACTTTTAAAAAACATCCTGATAACAGTATTTCAATAACATCGGTTTCCTTGGCATTCCTAAGAATTTGACTTTATACATTTAAAACCATCATTCTGAGAAAGGATTTATAGGTTTACCAGATTGACAAAGGGGCTTATAACCCAAAAGATTTAAGAACTTCTGTGCTTGGAACTTGGAACTTGATGGTCTTTGACAAAAGTGAAGAGTTAGAAGAGTCTGTTGTGTCTCTTTATAATTGACTCACTCACTCTGGGACTCTGGATAAGTCATTCTTCCTGCCTCAGGTTCTCCATTTATAGAAGAAGATGCTGACTATTGCTCCTCCCCCCACATCCTAATTGCATCTTCATTGGATTATTGTTGACCCAGCTATTCCCCCAGAATGAATCCATCCTGTCCCATTCATGTCCCAAAACATGGATCCCAAGCAGAAAACCAAAAAGAAAGGACTTTCTGGCCCTTCTCTTTTTACCTTTATCTGTTTGATTTCATATTGGATCATTTTCTGGGTGTCAGCTGGATCCTCACTGGCTGGGACCACTTTTTCACTGGACACCTTTGCTCGGATCACTGCAAAGAAAGAAGAGGAAGGACCCATTAGAGGGGGAGGTTTAGTGGCCTGAAAAACTTGTCATGGTCCCTTTGGTCCTAGAAATTGGATGAGCCACAGGCTCCTGTGTCAGTTATCCTGGAAGATGGAAACAAGCAGGGCTGAGACGTCTGAGGTTTGAAAAAATCTGTTCTCTGAAAAGCCAGACTGAAAAAGGTCCCATAGGGAATGGTTATTTGAGTTATAGTATTTTTTAGTATAAGAACTTAGGGGAAATGCTACTTGCTGTAGGTTGTTTGAAGGATGGATCTATGATATGGCAGAATGTGTATTAGATGAACTGCATCCTGGTTCTGCCACTAAATAGCTGTGCGTTCTTGAGCAAATTATTTCTCTTCTTTCTTCATCTACAAGATGAGGGTTACATCACCTCTCTCTCTTCATGCCAGGATTGATGTGAAAGTTAAAGGAGATAACGTACACAAAAGCAATTTGAAAAAACATATTTTATTGATTATAGGGACAATGTCATGATGTGTGGTTATAGTTATGATGTCATGATCACCATTATGGTATCATGATCATATTTATGATGTCATGATTATCCTTGTGATGTCATGGATGCCATGATGCTATGAATATAATTACGATATTGTGATTATAGTTATTATAATGATGACATCATTATTATAGATGATACAGCAACTACAGCTATAATTATAATGATGATTATAATTATGATATCCTCGTTATAGTTATGATTTCATGGTACAATTGGAATGTCATGATTATAGACACCCCCTGGCTGTTAAGCAAGTTTAAGGAAGTTCATTAATGCCCTGAGTTGGAATTTCTTGTTTCGTTCATGTTGCCCCTTGCCCCTCTTCCCCTGGGTCACTGAGTAGCCAGATGATGCAGAGGATAGAACAATGGATCTGGAATCAGGAAAACCCACTTCAAATCTAGCTTCCATTACCTAGCTGTGTAATCCTGGATGAACTAGTTAAGCTTTTTTTTTTTTTTTAAATCTCAATTTTCTCATCTGTAAAATGGGGATAATAATAGCAAGTATCTTGCAGGGTTGTTATAAAGATCAAATAAGATAACTTATAAAGCATTTAGTACCTGTCTGGCACATAGTAAGTGCTTAATAAATGTTAATAGTCATCATCATCCTCATCCTCATTACTAAGTTACTTTTTATCTGTCTCAAATTTCCTCAGTTGTAAATGGGAATGATAATAATGATATCTACTTCCCAGGGTTGTTGTGAGGATAATAATTGTAGATAATAATAATTGTAAGATAATATTGGTAAAGTGCTATGTAAATTCTAGTAATTATTGTTATTCTTACCTAAGGCTAGTCTTTGGGGAACCAGGAAGGCAGGATAATGAGATCAAGCAGTGGTCTAAGTGGTGAAGGAAGACTTGAAGAAAGGTTAGAAGGGCTTTGTAGCCGTTGTAGGAAGGGACAAGAACACAAGTATATGTTGAAGCTCACCTGAACACTAGAATCTCAGAAACTCAGATTTGGAAGAAAGGGAAATGGAAGAGGACAGGAATAATGCTTATTAAGCACCTACTAGCACCATACTAAATGGTTCATAAATATTACCTCATTTGACTTTCCCTCTTATAACAATCTAATGAAGTTGGAGCTATATTGCCCCCATTTTACACATGAGGAAACTGAGGCAAACAGCATTTAAGTGATTTGCCCAGAGCCCCACAGCTAGCAAGTATCTGAAGCTGAATTTGAACTTGGGTCTTCCTGATTCCAGGAACAACACTCTATCAGATATTCCACTATAAAGAATCCCCTCCTCCAACCTGATTTAGAAATTCCTTCTACTACATGCTTGACTGCTGCACAACTGGCCTCTGCTTGAACACACAATGAACATCATTATCTCATAAGGTGGCAGCAGCCCACTTTGTCATTGGGACAGCTCTCACTGTTAGAACATTTTATATTGAATTCCCAGTTACTGTCACTCAGGGGTTTAGGCTTTGCCCTCAGAAACAGCACAGACTGAGTCTTTTCCTTCTTCACTTAATGTCTCTCCATCCATTTGAACAAAATTCTCATCCCTTTTCCCCAAGTCTTTTCTACTCAGGCTCCTCCCTTTCTATCCCCCCCTTTTAGCCATCCCTTATGTCATAGCCATTTATTATGAGTCTATTCTATTCAAGGCACTGGGGATATGAAGAGAGAAAAAGAACTGCCCCAGCCTTTAAGAAGTCAACATTCTGCAGGGGATGCTGCTTAGGTATTGTTATTTATCCTTTTTCTCAAAAAAAGGACCATGAAATCAGGGAGATAATGCCATACATTTTTGTTGGTAAAGGTAATGCCTCACCTGGAACTCTATATTAATTGAAAACATAGTCCCCATCTTTAAAAAATGGAGGCAAGAGAGAGAGAATTGCAAGTTTGGGGAACAGTTAGCAGATCAATTTTCCTGACATGCACAGTGCATGAAAGTCGGCACCCAAATGATGAAAGGCCTTTAAATGAGGAGTTTGAATTTGGCAGTAGCGACCCATTGATGGTTCTGGGGGATGAAAGTGACACAGTCAGCCTGCACTTTATTCCATAGCTTAGATTTTAGTGGGGAAATGTCTGATATAGAAAGCACAACTGGAAGGCTGTCACAATAGTCCAGGTAAGAAGGAATGAAGGCCTGAAGTAGGCTACTACTTGGAGATGTTAAATAACTTTGTGGGGAGTATTGGGGTCTGATATACTTGGAGCCAGCTTAAAATACATTGGGAAATATTTAAGAAAATAAAAATATAGTTGGGTATTTGTGATATTCAGTGGTTTAGCTGTATCTAACTTTTTGGATTCCCATTTGGGGTTTTCTTAACAAAGATAATAGAGTGCTTTACCATTTCTTTTTCAAGCTCATTTCACAGATCAGTAAACTAATACAAGTAGGATTATGTGAGTTGCTCAGGATCACATAACTTATAAGTGTCTGAGACCAAGATTTGAATTCAGGTTTTCTATCTCCAGACTCAGTACTTTATCCACTGCACCTCTTTGACCCCATAGCATAGATAATGTTAAATTAGTGGTTTTCTAACTCAATGTGCAACCATCAGGGATCCTTTTATGTAGTTTAGTGACCTCATTTTCTAGTGTAGTTCAATATGGGAAACAGATGTTAGAGATGTGGAGTGGAGGGAGAATTAGCTGAACTGGGCAACTGAGGGACTGGGGAGGTAGTGATACATGAAGTTAATAGATAGACTAGATGTCTCTGAGGTTATAAACTTGGGTTACTAGGAGGATGATGGGACCACTAACCCAGATAACAAAGTTTGCAGGAAGAGCAGGATGATTAGCTAAGATGATGAGTTCAGATTTGGGCATATTGAATTTAATGTGCCAAGAGGGCATCCAGGTAAAATTCATCTCCTGGAAAATCATCACACCCCTGGGAGTTCTCACTTTCCTCATTTGTAAAGTGAAACTGTTGGACTTGATGTTCCAAGGTCCCTTCAAGCTCTAGATCTGGTCCATCTCATGGGCACCCATCTCTGGGTGTTATCCAAAGCAGGTACCCACCTACTAACTTCCTGCATACTCATCAGCAGCTTCATCAGGAAAAGCACTCAGTAATAATAGCTAATATAGACTTGATCCTCAAGCAAGCTTCTTGAGGGTAGGGAATGTCAGGAACTTAATCAGTGCTTATTGAATTGATTTTCCCAACTACCCCGCATGAGGTGACCTAGAGTCAACACAAAAAAATAAAGATAAAAGGCTGGAACTGGAGGCAGAAAGACCTGGATTCAGATTCCACTTTGCACACATTAGTTATGTAATCCTGAACTTAATCTATTTCTTCATTTCTGAAATGACCAGATGGACCCTAAGATCCCTTCTAGCACAAAACATGCTCCTTGGTGGCAATGGATAGCACACCTGTTTACCTCAATTTCCTCATCTGTAAAATGAACTGGAGAAGAAAATGGCCAACAACTCCAGTATCTTTGCTAAGAAAACCCCAAATAGGCCCTGAAGAGTCCAACGTGACTGAACAATAATAAGAGGTGGGTGCTATTATGATCCCCACTTTTCAAATGAGGAAATAGAGGCTCAGAAAAGTTAAATGGCTTGCCCTGGATCACCCGGTCATTAAGTGTAAAGAGGCAGATTGGGAAATATTTTCCACTAGTACCACTTTTATTGTCCTTAACAATCTCCCTTCCTCATCTCACTAGATCCCTGGTGTTTTGAGTAGATAATCCAAGAAAAATGTTCCAAAGGCAGCCCATCTGAACAGGACTAAGTGCTAGTGGCAAACAGAGCTGAGGCCACAAAAATGTCGCATCAGGTCCAGAAAGCCATTACTCAGTATGCAGAGAGGATTTCTCAGGCCATAGAAATGCTAATTGGGGGTAGGGTTGGAAATTCACGTTCTACATTGGCTGTGGTAATGAAGGGTTTATAGGCACTCTGACTAGAATGGGGAGCCAGGGAATGGAAGGGACCACAGCATGCCCACTTTTTTCCACATCTCTTTGCCTAAAGATTTTGGAGTAATCAGATCTCAGCTGTATAGGGGACATTAAAGGGAGAAAGGAAATCACCCATTGAAAAGTCCCCTCTTCCATGAATTCTGAAGGTCAGGAGGCTCTAAATAGTCCAGGGAGTGATATAGTGGGAACTGCAGTAAAACCTTGATTTCTTGGAACCAAACTATGTGAAAGATTCAAAATTAACTAAGTGTTGCTAATTGAGAAGGATCTGTAGCATCCTGGATGGCATCCCTGCTAGCTAGTGTCCCATATCTCTTCTCCCTTTTCTGGCCAGACTCCTAGAGGAGGATATCTATAATTGATGTCTCCTTTTCCTTCTCTTCCTCCCTTCTTAACTCTCTGCTGTCTGGTTTTTACTTCATTACTCTAATGAAGCTACTGTCTCCAAAAGTACCAATGATCCTTTGATTACCTATGCAATGGCGTTTTCTTCAGCCCTCATCCTTCTCAGACTACCACCTTTGACATCATAGATCACCTTCTTTCACTTTGATGCACTCTTCCGTCTATTTTCAAAATACTCTTCTCTGCTGGTTCTCTTCCTACCTATCTGATGGTTTCTTCTCAGTCTCCTTTGCTGGATTTGAATCCACTCCCACTGGTGAATGATGGGCAGGTGTGCCCCAAGGCTCTGTCCTGAGGTTTTTTTTTTTTTTTCTCTTCTAACTCTATTTATTCAACTTTACTTGGTGATCTCATCAGCTCCCATCATTTTAACTACCAACTATGCAGATAATTCTAATATTCATTTGTCCAACATCCATCTCTTTCCTGATCTCTAGTCTCATGTTTCCAACTGTCTATTGGACATTTTGAATTAGATAGTCCATACATATTTGAACTTCAACATGTTTAAAACTGAGCTATTTCTCTTTCCCCCCAACTTTCCCCTCTTTCTGACTTCATTATTGAAGCTATCACCATCTTTCCAGTCACCTTGCTTCAAAATGCAGATATTACTTTAACTCCTTAATCTTTCTCCTCACTCCCCCTCCAATCAGTTGTTAGCTCTGCCATTTCTAGCATATCTCTCATTGTATGCTTCCTTTTCTCTTCTGACACTTCCCCTGCTCTGGTTCAAGGCTGCATCACCTCCATCTAGAATATTGTAATAGTCTATTTATTGGTCTCCCTACTTCAAGTATCTCCCACTCCAGTCCATTTTCCACTCAGTTGTCAAATTGATTTTCCAAAAAATGAAATTATGATCATCTCATTTCTTCTAGTCCATCAATTTCACTGGTTCTCTATTGCTTCCAGTACCAGATGTAAAACTCTCTGTTTAAAATCCTCCATAATCTGTACCTTCCTACTGTTCCAATCTACTTACTTCTTACACTCCCTGCCTTACTCCATGTACTGACCTTTCTGTTTTTCCTTGATTTAGACAAAACATCTCCCACCTCTTATTTTCATTTGCTATCCCATGCCTGGAACTCTCTTCCTCCCCATCTCTGCCTCCTAGATTCTGTCAATTCTCAGGTAAAATCCCACCTTCTTTGGAAGGCTTTCTTGATCCCCTTAATACAAGTGTTTTTCCTCTGTTGAATCTCTAATTTAACCTGTCTATATCTTGTTTGTACATAGTTGTCTGCATGTTCTCTCCTTCTATTAGACTGTGGGTTCCTTGAGAGCAAGGATTAGCTGCTACCCTTTTTTGGGTCTCCAATATTTAGTATATGATAGATAGTTTTTTTTAATGGTTGTAGACTGCTTGTTGACTAACAAAAAATCTATACAGATAAATAATAGTAAAAATATAAAAATAGCAATGATATTAGTATTTACTACTAATAAATAATTCTAATACTAATAATAAAATGTAAAGAAAAAGTCAAATGTTCAAAGTCTTGAATACTGTGATATTGACCATAATCACCCTTGTTGGTATTGGTTTTCGTATTTGTAAAATGAGAGGGTTGGGACAAACCTCCGCTCTAAATGCTAACTAAGTGCAGGATAAGGAAACCATTCCTAGATAACAATTTATGTAAAAAAGACACGTTTTTAGCTAAAGTCAAGTTGATAGAGTCACATGCACAATCATTGATCAAAGGCTGTTTTGATGGAATCTTAATGTCCAGAACAGGGACTTCCAATCCTTCCTGCTCAGACAATTGCCTGGAGATTTGATTTGTTCCTGGAGCTACATTTTAGGAAAGATATCAACAAACTTGAGAACATGGAGGGAACGCCAGCTATGATGATAAGGGGACTAAAACCCAAACCCAGGCTACCGTGAGACAGAACTGAAGGAATGGTTTAGTTGAATAAGCGCAGTAGGGGACTCTATTGGCTGTCTTCACCTATTCAAAGGGATGACATGTAGAAGAGGGATCTGACTCACTTTGCTCAGTCTCAGAGGGCAGAACTACCCGAAAGTTTCATAGGCAGATTTCCAGTCAAGGACTGCCACCCTAAAAATTACAACAGCTCAGAAGTAGAAAGGGGGAGCCTCCAGGAGTAGAGTTTCCCATTGGCTCGATGACTCCTCATGAGGGAGGGTACAGAACGTGTTCATGTTTGGGAAACTCTTCGGATTCTAACTTTGTATGGGTTTTTCCTCTAGCTTCAACTTCAAAGAGAAAGAGGTCAATCCCAAGAAATCAAGCTGAATTCAATAATTTAATTTTTTAAAAATACATCCTTGCAAGGGATGGATATGGGGAGGTTCTGGAGTCACTGCATATAGAATATGAGCCAAAGGGATCTTAGGGGTTTTTATCTTTCTCTTACAAATGAGGAAACAGAGAAGTTGTGGGTTGTCTAAAGTAGGAAAGTGGGGAATTGAATCCTGGACCTCTTCCTCTCATTCCAGGGCTCCTTCCCCTACCCCCCACGCCTGCAGTTTTCTGCATCAGCAGCTAAGGTCCTGGGCTAGAAGAGCCCGTGTTTAAAATAAGGCCCCTGCTCGCTCTTCTAACGTCCTTTCACTGTACTGAATTTTCTTAGGTGAGTAAAGGCAAGGACAGAAAGAACCCCTTGCATCCAAAACAAAAAAAGAGAATTTGGTTCTAGTCCCTCCTGGATCACAAATGTTGGGGCACTTTCCCTGTCCCTGGACCTCAGTTTCCCCATCTGTAAAGGGAATTTGGCTTAGCTCTCTAGATCCCCTTTCAGCTCTAACGGACTGGGATTCCATGCCACTGGTCATTGGGTGCCCTGGAGGACTCTTTGTACGTTTTCTTTGTCCCATAAAAACCAGTGACTTTCCACTTGTCAGATGTTGCTATAGCAATGAGTGTCTCCCGGTCCTTGGTTTAAGAGTTAAGAAGGAAGCAGTGCAGGAGTGGATGAAGGGAAGTTGGTTTTGGCTTTGGGAGAGGGGCCGGGAGGGCTGAGGAGACGGAATGTTTCTCCTGATAAAAGCCACTGGGCAAACTCTTATTAATGACCCATATGCGGGCTCTGGCGTCCCCTCCCCCCACCCTCTCCCCAGTGCAGCTGGGACAGTGCCAAGAGCGCCAGTCTGGAAGTCAGGAGACCTTTCTAATCCCGCCTCTGCCGCGATTAACTCGCTGTGCGACTTCGGACAAACCCCCGCCCCTCTCTCTGGGTCTCAGTTTCCCCAAGTGTAACACCGGGTTAGACGGCTTGGACCGGACCGACCTCCCCGGCCCCGCGATCGTCCGCGCTCAACGCCAGCGAGAAGTGCCCGCACCTCGGGTCCCACACGCAGAGGGCTGGAGCGGGGCCAGCCGCCCCGCGCGCCGCCCCCCATCCCGCCGCCCCGGGCGCACTCACCTATGGCCGAGGCGCAGAGCAGCTGCTGGGGGTGCGCGGGGGCGCAGCTGCACGCCTCCACCCGGGCCCGGAGCTGCAGGCTGAGCCCCAGCAGCAGCGCGGACAGCCACCAGGCACTGAGGGCGGCAGGCATGCTGGCAGCGCCCCCGGGCCGCGCCGGCCCGCAGAGGGGAGCGCCTCTCGCCCCGCTGCCCTCGCCGACGGGACGGCCCGGTGTGGCCCGCCGGGGCTCTCGGGCTGCGGCCGCCGGGGCGCTCGGGCTGAGGCTGGCCGCGGCTCGGCTGCGGAGGGCGCGGGCGCGGGCGCTGCCGATGCCTCTCCGACGCTGGCGCTGGCCTGGGCACTGGCGCTCCGCCTCCCTCTGCTCCGGACGGCCCCTGGCGACTCCGCTCAGGCCCAGCACCCCCTCATGTTTATCTCCCTGACACGCGACCCTCTTATTTATGGCCCCGACCCCTTGGGGCTAACCCCGCCTTCTGGGCCTCGCTCCCAGCCCATCGCTGACAGCCAGAGGCATCTTGTCTCCAAAGAGGGGGTTACCTTACTTGGTTTCGCATAACGGGGTGGCTCTGAGTCAGGAGAACTATTAATAACCGGAGCCTCGGCCCTCCCTCCTCCCCACTCCCCACCTCCCGCTCTCCCCCGGCAGCCCTCCGCGCTGGGGGCGCGCTTATTGAATCCCTGGGCAAGAAGGGGACCTGGTGGTCGGAGAGGTCCGAGCCCAGCCGCTCCGCGCGGGGCAAGAAGGGAAGGGGAGAGGAGAGGGCACCGCAGGAACCCCTCTTCCCTGCCCCACCCCGCGGGCTTCCCCCCAAAGGCAGCCAGCCTGTGAGCTGGGCCACAGTGCCCGCCTGCGGTAGGCGACACAGGGCGTCATTCAGCTGCAGGAAGTGTTTTCAATGCCCCATTTGTGAGGCCCCAAACAAACAGCAAACAGAGAGGCAGAGAGGGCTGCCTCTCTCCGAGGGACAGGCGCCAGCAACGGCAGCGCTTGAATCCCTTTCCCATGCCCAGGGTCCCAGGCTCTGCGGACAGTTGGCATCGGAACCAGCTCCCTTCCTGTGATTTTCCCTGCAGTGGGGGAGGGGGGAGGCTGGGCTTCAGACACCCAGGAACCCGCAGTCTGTCCCTTCACTCGGGCTCTCCGACTTTCACCTCTTAACTCTGCTCTGCTGACCTCCCTTGGGCTGCAGCTTTGGGGGGGCATCAAGGCCAAGGGAGAGGAAGAGAGGATCTGTACCCCACACCGAGGTCTTAACCAGAGTAGCTGGATGCTACAGGATTAGCCACATGGAAAGAGAGGAGCATGCTTGTGGTTGACAGGGCTGGTCCAGGGCTTGGCAACTTGTGGCATGCCTGCCCGAGATGGCACAAAAGGTAGGTTATAGGGCCACAGAGGCTGATGGTGTGGGAGAGGTGTGAGGGGACACGTGCTTTGAGTCCTCCCCTTATGACTTCCTGACCCACCTCGGTCATCAAAATTCCTGGCAACTAAAGGGCCAGAGAATTCTTCCAAGATATCCCTGGATTCACCTCAGCCTTGAATTTGGAGGAGCCAGGCAGGCTCCTTCAGTCTCTGTATTCCCCCTTCCCCCACATCATCACCAGCAAAGAAGTGGATGAATGAACACTTGGCACACTGATGTAAAAAGATTGCTGACTCCTAGACTGGTCTAATGTAAAAAGTGTTAAGGCAAAGTGGGCCGAGGACGAAGATCAGTGGGCAGAGAATCAAGTTCCCAGCCATGCATGTAACATTGGACAACTTGCATCCTCTTTTTGGCAAGATGCAGGCCTGAGACCCTGGCACCTAGAATTGTCAATACCACACCTTGTTTTCAATTCGGTGAAGATGCATTATGAATTTCCCAGGACTCCTTGAATTGATGAAATATGTAGCCACCAGGGCAGAATGATTTAAAGAAGATAATCTTTGCTAAAGGACACCTTCCATCCTTCCTTCCTTCCTGCCTGCCTGCCTTCCCTGCCTCCTTTCCCTACCTGTCTCCTTTTCTCCTTCCCTCCTTTTTTCCCCTTCCTTCCTTTATACTTTCCTACTTTCCTCCCTCCCTCCCTCCTTCCCTCTCTTCCTTCCCTCCTTCCCTCTCTTCCTTCCCTCCTTCCCTCTCTTCCTTCCTTCCTTCCTTCCTTCCTTCCTTCCTTCCTTCCTTCCTTCCTTCCTTCCTTCCTTCCTTCCTTCCTTCCTTCCTTCCTTCTTTCTTTCTTTCTTTCTTTCTTTCTTTCTTTCTTTCTTTCTTTCTTTCTTTCTTTCTTTCTTTCTTTCTTTCTTTCTTTCTTTCTTTCTTTCTTTCTTTCTTTCTTTCTTTCTTTCTTTCTTTCTTTCTTTCTTTCTTTCTTTCTTCCTTCCTTCCTTCCTTCCTTCCTTCCTTCCTATTTTCTTTTCTACCTTCCTTTCTACTTTCCTTTTTACTTTCCTACTTTCCTTCCTTCCTCCCTCCCTCCCTCCCTCCTCTCTCTCTCTCTTTCTCTCTCTCTCTCTCTCTTTCTCAAATCTGGCTTTAGACAATAACTGTGTGACCCTGGGCAAGTCACTTAACCCTGTCTGCCTCCATTTTCTCATATATAAAATGACTGGAGAAGAAAATGGCAAACCCTGCCAATATCTTTGCCAAGAAAAGCCCCAAAAGGATTATAAAAAGGTCAACATGCCTGAAAAAGCAATTAAACAACAACAAACTGAGGACCAGAGACCAAGAAGTCACTTGTCCAAAGTCTGGCAGGCTGAAAATTCAAAATCAAGTATTGCTTCCAAATCCAGTGCTCCATTCCCCCCCCATTTAAAATGATAGTAATTGATTTTTTTTGCAAATCTCTTAATAGAAGGCATTAAACAACATATATGCATTCTAAAATAACCATGATGCCCAGCATTCCAGAGATGAATAGGAAAATTCAGATACTCCTGGGAGGGTAAAAAAACTTATCAACCAGCCCAAGAATTGGTGAATTTTATGAGCATGGTACTAGGAAAAGAAGGCTGATCCAGAGTCAGAAAACTTGGGTTCAATCTTGTCTATGATAACTATTATTTGTGTGAGCGTGGGCAAGTCTCTGGGCTTCTATTTCCCCATCTATAGGAAAGTAGAGTTGGATTAGAGCATCAGAGTCAAACTCAGACAGAAATAGGAATCACCAACCCAGATATAAGGCTCCCTGCTGACTTTACATTAACTTAGAAAATCACATGTTAACACTATATATGATCTATTATATTGTAATTTATTGTGTTAAATGTTTCCCAATTATATCTTAATCTGGTTCTGGGCTACCTGAGAAAATCCTATCTTTGACACCTCTGGATTTAAAGGACATTTGAAATTCCTTCCAGTCTCAGATCTGCAATCCTAGGATGTATGGCAAAAACCTCTCCATACCTTGTAATAAGTCTTTTATGGAGAAATCATTTTCCTGCATATAACCTCCTGGCAATGAGCACCTCTGAACATCTCGCTTCAAACAAAAGACAAACAGAACTTAACCTTCATGGTTGATCAGCTCTACCCAGGTAATTTGCTTCACTGGCATGGTCACTGAGAACCCGTGGTGTAATAGAAAGGACTTGAAGACAAAAAGATGGGTTCATATGCCACCATGTGCACTTGCTAACTGTGTAACCCTAATAAAATACGCCTGTTTCCTTAGCTGTAAAATGAAGAGGTTAGATTTAATGACCTCTTATGGGATGACTTTCCAGCTCTAAACATGTGACCATGATGTACCAGGGGTGCACCCTATTGGCTGGCATTTTAGCAGAGATGAGTGAGAGCAAGAAATGAAATTGAGGGAAAAAAGCTATGGTATTGTCTATGAGAAGAAAGGGCTGTTCTTTGGGTTTGTTTTTTTTTTTAACAGCCATCCTTGCCAAAGCCTTAGTTGAATTCCTTGCCAGGCTCACACCACTTCTTCCATCATGGATCCATCACCAGGGATTTCCTCTGAATCCTCAATTGCTTTGTGGAAAGCTCCTTGAAATGCCCTCAGTCCTCTGGTAAGGGCTGAGAATAACTCCCACAAATGGCTGACGATCGGCAATTAGGGCAACCCATATAAGGCCATGTTTCCGGTTCCCCCATGGGATAGCCAGTTGGCCCCATCTGGAGTCTTGGGTTTCACTGTATTTTCTCACATGACTACTTTGGTCCCTGTGGTGTCAGAGGATTTCACCACCGAAGCATCATGGGAAAACCTGTGGCTGGACTAATGAGAGAGGGGTTGTCCCCCTCATGAGGAGGCCCTGCCAACGCTTCTCTCTGGAAGTCATTTGCTGTTTGTCCGGAGCCTATATGGAGAAAAATGTTAGGAAAGTAGCTCTTGAAATAGTGATTGAGTCTATTTCCTCTGACTACCCATTCCCCAGAGAATCCACAATAACTCCCCACCTATCCCTGAAAGGTATCTTTGTTTAACAGGAGCCGTGGAACATAAAATGTAAAAGCAGAGGAGAACATTAGCTCTGATCAAAGCCATTTTACAGATGAGGAAACTGAGGCCATAATGGGAAATACAGTAAAAATATTGGTTTTGGAGTCAGAAGACCTGCATTCACATCTTTTAAGATACATCTGACCTTAGTCAAGTCACAACCTCTCTGAGGCTTAGTTTCCCATTTGTAAATATATATATATATACTAGCTGACTTTTAAGATCCCTTATGGATCTAATTGTATGAGTTGAACAGGTTATTAATGCTTTTCTGAGACTGGTTAAATAGCAAAATTGTGAAAGAGACAGATCATTTCCAGTCCTCCCTCTTCTATACCCTTCCAGTCAGAATACCTTTCTGTACCTTTGATATTTTTTCCATCATCTTGGGTACCATCCAAGAGATTGATCTTATTGTTGTGCTCTCTTCTTCTCCCTTCTCTTATACAATATGTAATTCAGGGATCTCCAAAGCCTCTATCCCAGCCTTCGCAGATGATTTCAAGAAATCATAGAATAATAGCGTGAAAATCAAAAGGGAGCTTCAAGTTCCTTTATCTAGACCAGCTGTCTCATTATTTAATTGAGAACACTTCAGCTAGGAAGTTGAAATAGTTTTTGAGTTTGTATTTTTAACAGGGGACAAGGTTTTAAGCTAATAGGATGATTCTTTAATAGTGGAATCTCTAGGCAATAGATATTCTACTGCTATCTCTAGCACACTACCTAAGCAACACAATGGACTGTCAGTCTAGTGTTGTTAATTGTCTTTTAGTGCACTTGTCCTTGATTCCCAATTAGATCATAAAGTCCTTGAAAATTAGGACCATGTCTCTGCATCACCCACTGTGCCTTGCAGGGGTAGAACTTATAGTAGAAATTCTCTACATATTGGCTGATTGATCATGAAATAACATGAGGCACACTGACTGGATAGAAATTTGGGAAGACTTGTATGAACAGATGCAAAATGAAGCCAGCAGAACCAGGAAAACAATTTACTCAAGACTGCAACGATATTAAAAAATATAAAGGAAAACAACATTATAAAGCATCCGAACATTAGCAGAGGAGCTAATCTTAACTTCAAAGACTTCAGAATAAAACAATATTCTCCCCTTTTAATTGAAAGGGAATGCACCATAGGTATGGAATGAAACATATTATTTGTCAGGCCTGGAAAATGTATCGGTTTATTTTGCTTAACTTTACTTTTTTACTACAAAGAACATTTGGGATTGAGGTACTGGAAAGTAATATTAAAGACAATACTTCTTAAAAGTATCAACAAAATATTCATCATTTATTAGAGGAAGATGGAATGGAAGGTGAGAGGAAGAAAAAGAAAGAAATAGAGTAAAAGAGAGAAAGGAAAGAAGATGGAAGAAGGGAGGAAAGGAAGGAGAAAGGAAGGAAGAGAGGAAGGAAGGAAAGAAGGAAGGGAGGAAAGATGGGAAAAAGAGGAGTGATGGAAATGGATTAGAAAGGAGAGGGAGTAAGGAAAGGAAGAAGGAAGGAAAGAAGAAAAAGAGGAAAGAAAATAAAATGGAAGTATAATCATTTCTCCCTCTCTCTGGGTCTCAGTTTCCTTATCTATGAAAAGATTCAGTTCATTTTGGAAGTCTCTGGATCATTTCTCAGCCTAAAAATTCTCTATTTCTATTATGAGTCATTCTCCTCTAGGTCTGAGCAAGCTAAATAGAGAGTTCTTGGGGTTCAGCATGGGCAGACATCTTTCTTTCTCCTTCCTGTCCCCAGCTCTGTCTGCTGTCCCTCTCTAATCTTCCCCTCAATCCCACCAAGCAGAGGCCACCCTGGCCACAGACCAGGAATGTGGAAAGCCTCATTGAAGGCACTCCCAGTGCCTGTGGTTAGCTCCAGGGTCCCCATATGGGCTAACTTTCCATCAGCAGCAACAACAGTTTCTAGGAAGAAAAAAGAAAATGTTTTTTCTTTTTCAAATCTGCTTCTGTCAGCAGTTCCCTTTATAGGACTGATGATGATGTCCAGGAAAGAAAAACAAAAGTTCAAGAGGAGAAAGAAAAGGATGAAGATTGATTTGGAAAAAAAATACAAGGCTACTCCTCCATGACCTTCTAGACTTCCATATTTTGAATTCATAAATAGTTTGTAAAATCATAGAATAACAGAGGACCCTAGAGCTAAAAGATACCTTAGAGATAATTTGTCCAACTGCTTAATTTTACAGATAGGGAAATTGAGGCTCACTAGTTAATTGGAGAACCGTTAATGAACCCTCATCTCTAGACTCCCAGTCTGCTGTTCTTTCCACTGCACTGCACTAATTCCTATCAGAGCTGGTAGTCTCAGTGCCCATAATTCTGCCATTATGGTAGACTCCCATCTATTGCTTAAGTAAGACACTTCATCTCCAAACTCATCGCATTATCTCTGGCTGTTCCCTGTACCTGGAATGCTCTTGCTCCTGTGGTTCTCTGACTCTCTAACTTTCTTTAAGTCTTGGCTGAGGTCTTACTTTCTGCAAGGAGCTATTCCTAGAGTTCCTTCCCTCTGAAATTATCTCGTTTGCATGCCTTGTCTGACATAATGGTCACATGTCTTCTTCCTCATTAGATATGGAGCTCCTTAAGAGCAAGGATTGAGTTTGCCTTTCTTTATAAACCTGTAGGCAGCACAATGCATGGCGTACAGTAAGTGCTCAGTAAAGGCTGGTTGACATCTCTTGCCTTAACCTTAGAGCAATTTTTTGTTAATTAAACCATTGCTAGTCTTGAAGAATTCTCTTTTAAATGCTGATACCTCTGGATAGTTTTTGACCACTTGATTGGTGATGCTTTCCCCTCTCAAATTATCTTCCATCTGCTCTGCATATTTATATTTCATTTTTAAAAATATTTGTAATTACATTTATTCTGTATGTGTCATATATATACCTAGTCATTCACATATTGTATCCTTCATTGGTATTTTAATAATTTAATAATTGCTTAGTGACTGATTAAACTGGTGATTTTGTTAATATCTTAGCATACTTTAGTTACACAGATTCTAACTGAGGGGAGGGGAAGAGGAGACAGGATGATAAATGAAATTAAAAAAAAAACTGAGGTAAGGAGAAAAACACCATAATAATTAGCACTGTCCCTAGAGTAAAAAAGGGGGGCCTCCCTTGGAAAGAAATTGCTCCTTGCTGGAGATCATTGCACAAAGGCAAAATTCTCACTTTTGATGTGTGCTAGAGAGAAGCTTCTTGGTCCATTTTTGGGATTGGCCCTTGGGAAATCCCTTCCAAACGTGAAACGCTTTGAGGGTGATACGTTTTTGTTTGAGGTGGGGAGGAGAGAAGGGTTTCTGAGCACTGGGAAGGCAGGGATGGGTAAAGGGAAATGTAGCTAAGGTATCAGCATGAGAGCCCTTGAGGTAAGGGTAGAGAGAGGGAAACACCTCAACAATACAATCTAACAAACATTTAATACCTATTGGAAAAGGACTAAGTAGGAGACACTCTCAGAAGTCAATTAGTCCCAACATAGCAGATCAAAAATGGTCCCAAACACCCATCCCCTAAGGAATGGTTGTCTAGCTTCTGTCTGAAGGAAACCTAGTGAGAAAGAGCCCACTGCCTCCCCAATCAGCCTACTCCCTCTCTTGGACAGCTCTCGTTGTTGAAACAAATTTTTTCCTGACTTCCACGTCTACACCTGCCTCATTGTAGCTTCCTCTTCTTATTCCCCATTCTGGATTCTATGAATAAAGTAGTAAGTGCTCACTATGTATGATGCTGGGCAACTAGGTGGTACAGTAGATAAGAGTGCCAGACCGGGGAGTCTGGAAGATTCAGCTATTTTATTAAATCTAACCTCAGACACTTACTAACTGTATCATCCTGGACAAGTCATTTCACCCTGTTTGCCTCAGTTTCCACATCTGTAAAATGAACTGGAGAGGGAAATTGCAAACCACTCCATTATCTGACAAGAAAGCCCTCAATGAGGTCACAGAGAAAAAGGGACAGGATTGAAAACCACTGAATAACAGGAATACAAAGAGAAAAGCACTTGTTTTTTCAGAAAGTTCATGTTCTATTAAGGGAAGTTAACACAAAAATAGATTAAAGCTAAAGTCAGGTGGAAAAGTTTCCTATGGTCTTTAGGGCAAAGCAGCAAAGCAGAGGATAATTAATCTCCTTTAATGTCAATTATACTAATAAAAAACCCCGGGCAAAATCTGCCCTCCATCTCCTCAATTGCAAAATGGGGATAATAACAGCACCCACCTTCCAGAATAGTTATGAGGCTCAAATGAGACATTTGTAAAGCTCTTGGCACAGTACCTGGCACATAGTAGGCCCTTAATAAATGCTTATTTCCTTTCTTGTGTTCAGACCTATAACCAGTTTTAAAAGCATCTCACTGTACTATCATGCAGCTCACATTTCTCCAACTTTTATATAAAAGTATTATGAGAAATTTTCAAATTCTTTGTTAAAATTTAACTTAATATTAAGTTAATAATATAAGTGGAATGACATCTCCCTGATCTAATATTAATGTATTTAATGTTTATATAATATTCATTATTTTTATGTATCTATATTAATTTAACATTAATATTTATTAATAAATTTATGAAGGAACACACAGTGGAGTTGTCATTTGTTCAGCATAGGGAATTCCCAGTGTGGGAGCTCCCTCCCATGCATATTATTGCCTATCTATGACTTCATGGATAAATACCAGGAATTGGCCTGAGATTCGTGGAAATTCTGTGATTTGCTTGACTTCTGTTGCAGTTTTCCCCTTCTTATTTCTAATTCTGTCCTTGGTAGCCTCATGATAGCACATTTATGTGGTGCTTTAAGGTCTGCAAATTGTTTTACAAATTTTGATCTCATTTTGTTTCTCACAATGGCCCTGCAGGGTCAGTGCCATTTTTAGATATAGTATTGATCCAAGGTTTTTCCTGATACCAGTGGGGCCCTGCCCTCCCTCTCCTGTGTTACACTGGCTTCCACACCAGTCTAATAGCCCTTGCTAAAAAGAAAATTAGGTTAGTCTGGCATGACCTGGTCATGATGTAGCAAGATTGACTTCTCCTTCATCAGCTGTTCACATAGCCACGTTCAGGGGAGCTCGGCCAGCAGCGGAATCCTGGGCAGAGGAAGCATGGGGCCCAAGCCAGGGTCAGCCCTACCCTCTGAAGAGCAACTGATTTGGCCAGAGGCTGGGTGCTGGATGAGGGACAAACAGTTCTGAGTCAATCCTTCTCTTTTCTCTTATCTCTAGCTGACTCTCCCGACATTCCCCGTGGTGGTGAAAATCGGCCATGCACACTCAGGCATGGGGAAGGTAAGTCACAGGGAGCCAAGAGGACCAAAAAGAGGGACAAAAATATATATGGGAAGGGACAAGTTTCCGGCAGAAGCTCAGATCTGCTCTCTTCTTCCTCCCGATTCTAGTCAAGCTGAACATCCACATTGAGAAAGGTTCCCTGGGCTACTCGGTACTGCTGGAGATCTTAGGACCAGTTCCAAAAGTCAGAGTCTTTCTTTGGCTCTCTCTCTAAAATACCAATAGTACCAGGTAGTCCACTTTGAGCATGGGGACCAGTTGCATTCACCCTAATGCCTTGGAGTGTGGTGGCAATATTTACCCTGAATGGAACTTCTTTTGCCACCATGAATCAAAGGAAGTCATTTTGTTCTGAAAGCCTTTCTTGGAGAAGGTTTGCCATGCCAGACTGCCTATGGTCCTTCAAAGGTCTAGAGAGGAAGCTAATTCAGGCAGGCTCTTTCTCCTGAGCCAACAGAATGTAGGAGAACCGAAAGCAGGGCTGGTAAGAAATAAAATGCCATGCTTTCTCTTTTCTCTGTATTCTAAGACCTGCTTACCAGAAATTGATGACTTAAAAACAGTTTTTTGAGAATTGCATTTCAGTAGAACTGTGTATTTTTAAAAATGCATTTAAAAACATTATTCTGACAAGGAGTCCATAGACTTTACCAGACCACCAAATGAGCCCAGGCCACACAGACAAAAAGGCTTAGAACCCCTGCTCTATTCCCTGTTTTGTTAGATTTCTGTTGCAAAACTTACTGGGGATAGGGAAGAACCATATTAGTTGTAGAAGACCATGAATGCTTTCTGAACCCAAGAAGAAGAGCATAGAGAAGTATAAAATAGTAGGAGAGGCAGAGAACTGGTGGAAAGTGTGGGAAGCTAGGATGACCTGAATGGTTTTCAGTCAAATTGTTTTGTCCTGGTTCATGAAAACTCCTTGATTTTTCTCTCTTTCCCTCACATGTGCGCTTCCTTCCCTCTCACACTTGCTTCAACACCAGGTAAAGGTGGAGAATCACTATGACTTCCAGGATATCGCCAGCGTGGTGGCCCTCACCCAGACCTATGCCACAGCTGAGCCGTTCATTGACGCCAAATATGACATCCGGATCCAGAAGATTGGCAACAACTACAAAGCTTACATGTGAGTCAGATCCTGGGGGCTACAACCCTCTTTCCCACAAACTAGGGGTTCGAAGCTTCGGTCTTGAAAATGGCATCTGATTCTTAGCTTCATTGCATGCACTGCAAATCACTAAGAGGAGATCCCATTTATGCTTCTGTTTGTTTATAATCACATAGTTTTAAAAGTGTGTGTAGAGGGAAATTATCAAGGTATTTTGTTTTTTATATCACCCTAGTTTTCCCCTTTTCCACATCCCCCTTCCTCTCAGAAAGCCATTCCATACAACAAATAGTATTTTTGAATATTAAAAAAGAAAAAGAAGAGGAAAAATCAGGATAACTGATCAATACATGAAAAATCTTAGAATAATAGTGAACTTCCCACTTCCTCAAAGTATAGGAGTAGAAGTGACTTTTCATACATCTTCTTTTAAATTATACTTTTTATTTATAATTTTTCAAAATTCATTTTTGATCTTTCTATGTAGATGTGGTTTTTCTTTCCCTTTACATTGTTGAAGTTACTGTGTATACTGTTTTCTTGGCTCTGATTATTTTACTCTGCATTAGTTTATTGTAAGATAATCTGTATCATATTCATTATTTCTAAGGGCACAGTAATATTCCATTATGTACAATTTGTTTAGCTATTCCCCAATCAATGAATATCGACTTTGTTTTCATGTCTTTGCTATCACAAAAATGTTTCTAGAATTATTGTGCTATGTTAGGGACTTATCTTCTTAACCATAGGCCTCTTAAGGTATAAACCTGGAAATGGAATCTCTGGGTCAATGGATAGACATTTCAATCACTTTATTTGCACAATTCCAAATTGTTTCCAAAATGATTTTACTGTTTAACAGCTCCACCAACAATACGTTAGTATGCTTATCTTCCCATATCTCTTCCAGCAATGATTTTTCCTATTCTTTGTCATTTTTGTTAATTTGCAGAGTATGAAAACCTCAAAATTGTTTTGACTTTCATTTCTCTTATTATTAGTTATTTGGAGCATTCTTCCATGTGGTTGTTAATAGCTTATTATTCTTCTGTTTGTTCATATCTTTTGAGTGCTTGGTGGTGAATGGTTTTTTATATAAATGTATGTTTGTATATATATATATATGTGTGTGTGTGTGTGTGTGTTTGTATATTCATGTATACATATATACATATACATAAATAAATGCATCTATGTTATATGTGTATATAAAATATATAATGGGTACATATGTATGTATATATGTATGCTTACAAGTAATTTAAATAATTTACTCAAAAAAGCCAATGTGTTTTTTTTTGTCTTCTGAAGACCAAAAATATTATCACTATGTTGGGGTGAAGATATAGATCAGGGGTTCTCAAACTACGGCCCCGGGCCAGATGTGGCCCACTGAGGACGTTTATGCAGCCCGCCGGGTTATGGCAAAGGGGCTGAGGGGCAGAGACAGAGTGTGAGCTTTTGTTTTTACTATAGTCCGGCCCTCCAACAGTCTGAGGGACAGTGAACTGGCCCCTATTTAAAAAGTTTGAGGACCACTGATATAGTGTGTCCAACTGTGGCTGATCAGACCAATACAAGCTTGGAAGGCGACCATAGCTTGGGGACAAATAGTCCACATGAACATAAAAAGGCAGATAGTGATGGAAAAACAGAAGAGATATTAGAAACTAGATTTAATCTGAGCTCTGAGAATCATTGTCATAGAGATCCTAATAAACACAAGAGAGAGTTAAGATCACCAAATGAGAGTGTATTGAGAGAAAAGAGACCTGAGGATAGAGTTCAGAAGGACACCCATAGTCAATGATCCAAATGAAAATTCAGCAAATGGGGCTGCAAAGTCACAAAGCAAAGAGGGAAACCAAGAGAGAACAATATCATGTTAATCTAGAAAAATCAATTCTGAATGATGTTTCCAGAGAGTTAGAGACAAGACTTCTAACCCTTTCAAAAATGTATTAAAAGGGGGGAAAAGGCACTAGTAGGTATTTGCTCATAGAGCTAAATGGCTTCTCCATCATCAAGAGAAGTCAACCAAAGATTTGGGAGACCTTTTCCCCCAGAAAAATGTCAAAGAAACATGGAAAGAATATTTAACGTGTGGACTGATGATCCCAAAAGAAATGCAGTGCAGAATCAGCTTTTAAGACTATTTATTACTTACAGTTGTTTTAGGCTGTAATTTAATATTAGTTGTTCTCTTCTAAAAATGAATAATCATTGCCTATTATTGTTATTCAATCATTATTTGTGAAGCACTTTGCAAATCTTACAGCACTATTAAATGCTAGCTATTATATAATTAAACATAATTATAAAAATTATTCATACATTTATTTATTTAGTCCTTTCAGCAGCCCTGTGAAGTGGGTAGTGAATCATTAGCCCTGTTTTACAGATGAGGCAACTGAGTTTCAGAAAGATCAAATGACTTTTCCAAAATCATAAGTAATGGGGCCAAGATGTAAACTTAGATCCTCAGATTTTCAAATCTGATGGTGGGGGGGGGTTCCCCTAATTGATAGACTTTAGGGGGTGGTAATGAGCCAGGTCTCCAAAAAAAAAAAAAAAAAAAGAAATTCTGAAATATCTGAGGCAGGTCATTTAACTCTTCTGGGTCTCAGCTTCCTTATCTGTAAAATGAGGAGTTAGCCTCTGAGATCCCTACCAGATCTAGATCAACGATCCTTAGAATCAGCATTTAGCAACTTTTCCCAGAATTCCTAGTGAGACTGATCATTGAGAGATTAGTCAAGAGGTAGTCTTGAATAGTCTCTGAACTTAGTTTCTTGACCAATCAGGTACACCCAGACTCAAGGGAAATGGGAGAAAGGAGAGAAAAGTGTGAGCTGGCTCCATGGAAGTGAGGCCATTTTTTGCCCTTTTTTCCAGCCAATAACTCATTGTCCCCCCCTGACCTGGGCCTGGCCTGCATGGCCTGGTCTGGCCTGGGTCTTTGTTCTAGGAGGACATCCATCTCAGGAAAACTGGAAGACCAACACTGGATCTGCAATGCTAGAGCAGATTGCGATGTCAGACAGGTGAGTAAGCAAACTTTTGAGCCCATGGAATGACTTTCTGAACATCCCCAAAATGAAAAGTTTACAACAGAAGGGATGAGCAGAGAGTGAATGGACAAAACTGAAGCATTTATTCATTCATCTGTCTATCCATCCAGTCATCTATCCATCTCCCCAAGCCCCTATCTTTTCCATTCTTCCATTCATCTATCCATCTGTCCATTCATGCTACTATCATCCTCCATTTATCCAACCATCCATCCATTCACTGAACAAAATGCATTAGATTTGTAGTTTGCATCCAGATCTGTTCTAGAACATATAAAGAAGTATAAGACCACCTTGCCTTTAAAGACCTGTCAATCAAATTAGGGAGGCAAGACTTGATTGCATGACCAATATAAAGCAATATTTTACAAGCTATTGAGAAGGTACAGATTTTACATGTTCCATGATAGCAACAATAATAATAATGTAATCATAGTTCATTTAATTAGCCCTTGAGAATTTGCAAAGCATTTTACATAAATGATTTCATGTGATCCTGGCAACAACTTGGTTAGGTAAGTATCACATGTCCCATTGTCCCACATTCCTGTTTTGCAAATTAAAAAGCTGGGGCTCAAAGAGGCTGACTTGTTCCTGATCGCAGAAGCGACAGCAACAGAGGAAGATATCACTAAGGGGGTGTGAGTATTAAGCAGGAAAACTTCCTGGATAAAGTGGGCTTGAGTTGAACCGGAAAGAAATGGAAGGACAGAGAGGAGGGAAAAGGATTCTAGACCAAAATCATAACCTATGCAAGGATGCAATTGCAAGAATGACCTTAGGACATGAAAGAGATGGTAAGGGGTTGAAAGAAATGGAAGGGAAAGTTAAGTATTGGATCCATCTAATTCCTCACCTGTGCTTCCCTTTCCGTTCAAAGGTATAAGCTGTGGGTGGACTCCTGCTCCGAGATATTTGGAGGTCTGGATATCTGTGCTGTCAAGGCTGTGCATGGCAAGGATGGGAAAGACTACATTTTTGAGGTAAGTCCGACTCAGGCAGATTGGACTTTATGTTGGATGAGGGAAGGGAAGGGCCAAAACGGGCATCCCTTGGTCCATAACTCTGGCTTTGGGATTAAGAAGAAAGAACCCAGTGACCTGGTGGAAGTTCCTAGGGGTGAGAAATAATATCTTCATATAGGAAAGTGTTTTAAATAATTGGGTCTTATGGTCCTAGGAATCAGAACTTCCCCTATACTGATTCCTCCAGTGATCGAAGAGGGAGAGTTTTCCAATTCTAACTCTTGCTGACCTTTTGTATTATGAAAACCAGAGGCAATACCATGTCTCCTAGACTCCTACTTAGATGTCATCCTCCCTGAGAGAGGGAGAGGAGCTGTACTGTGGTGTTAGAAACAAATAAAAACCTCACCACCTCTGGAGTAAGGGAATCAGGAATGTTGGTTTCTTATCCTACTTCCTGCTCCTAACTTGCTGTCTGACCCTGGATAAATCACAAAGTTTGCACTCTTCCGTCTCTCTTCTCATTTAACTGAATCACTGTGCTAATACCAATTCCTGGGAAGTGACCCCATGTATTTGAATTCACACTAACTCAAATAAATAATACAGTCTTTGCTCCTAGCTGAATGAAAATATATGGCAAAATTTTAACAATGCAGACTACTTCATTAATTAATCTCATTAACCACTGGCACTGGCTGTATTAAGCAGGGGACTGTATACCAGGCACTGTGCTAAGCACTAGGAATGCAAAGAAAGGCAAAAACATGCCCTGCCTTCGAGGAACTTACATTCTAACAGAAATAACCAGGCACTAAGTATGATAGGATCATTACTTTAGACCTAGAGGGACTTAGTGCTCTTGACACCCTCTTCCTCCTCCACATTCTCTTTCCTGCCAACTAGAAAAGCATCTGATAAATGGGAATATCAAGGACAAGGTTTGTGTCTGAAACAAGGATGGAGTGACGGAGGGAAAAAGACATATATAGCACCTACTATGTGTCAGATACTGTGCTAAGCACTTTTTTGGGGGAAATTATTTCACTATATCCTCAAGGGAATTATTGTTAAGTAGTGTTATTATCCCCATTTTACAGTTGAGGAAACAAAAACAAATAGAGGTTAAATGGCTAGGATCACATAACATGTATCTGAGATTGGATTTGAACTTTTCTTCCTTATTGTGGCTTAAGTGCACTGGGCCACTTTGCTGCTTCTGAGGCAGAGAACAATTTTTATAACCTAAAAGAAGAAATTGTCAGCGGTAGATTGTGGTACTGTCTTGTCCTGGGATATGGAGGGACCTTAATCTCAGGGGGTTAGAGCTGGAAGAAACTTCAGAATGTGCCTCTTTTTTCTGGGAGCCCCTCAAAATACACCTTAAAAGAACCCCATCCTCCTATGAGAAGTTCTGCCTAGCTGGCATCAGGGCACGTTTCTCCTACACGTATCCATGTGCACAAAGACCTGTTACTAACCAGGGGGTGGGGAGACCTGGGAGTAGGGAGCCGAATGTCTGGGGCTGTCTCGTGGAAGTCCGATGGATCACACATTGAAAGGCCATGTGCCCCACTTGTGGCTGGGGGTGGATGAGTAAGTTTTGTGGCACTGTAGGTTTTTGCTTGGCTGATGCCTCTAATAACTTCCTTTCTGAGAACTCACCACACCCCTGTTTCCAGCCATGGTCCTTAACCACATTTCTTTCTGCTTCTGCTGCCCACTACCTTGGCTACTTTCTCTCTCTCTCTCTCTCTCTCTCTCTCTCTGTCTCTGTCTCTCTCTCTCTCTCATTCTCTCTTTCTCTCCTCTCATTCTCTCTCTGTCTCTGTGTCTGTTTCTCTCTCTTTCTCTTTCTCTCTCATTCTCTCTCTCCTTTCTCATTCTTTCTCTTTCTTTTTTTCTCTCTCTCTCCTCTCTCTTTCATTCTCTCTGTCTGCCTCTGTCTCTCTCTCATTCTCTTTCTCTCCTCTCATTCTCTCTCTGTCTCTGTCTCTGTGTCTCTGTCTCTCTCATTATCGTTCTCTCTCTATCTCTTTGTCTCTATCTCTCTTTGTGTGTCTGTCTCTCTCATTCTCTCTCTCTCTGTCTCTTTATCTCTCTATCTGTGTGTGTATATAAATATGAATTCTTACTAGGAGCTCAATGACAATTTTGCCCCAGATTAGAGCATTGAGGAAATATTGGGGGGGGCAATGCCAGGAGAAGATAAATTGGGGAAAAAGATATAAGGGAGAAAAGCAAAAAGATAGGAAGAGAAGATGAAGAGGTGAGGGGAAGTCAAAGGGGTAGGAATGGGGGGAGGGAAATAAGAACAGATGAAGGGAGAAGAAATGATGCAGAAATAAGGGGAATGAGAAGGGAGAGGAGTTGAGAAAACAGAATGACAGGAAAGAAAAAAATGGGAAGGAAAAATGAGATAAGGCAATGATGCTCACGGCTGGTGGCCATGACCACTGGATTGCTCCTAAAAGGGGTACATATTTCTACTACTGGCAGAGTTCTTAGGCCATTTATTCTTCTGAACCTCTTTCCTTCTAGGTTTTGAGGGATCTAATGGTGCCCTACAATACCCATTGGAGTGGAGAGTTAGGATCCTAGAAGAAGTTTGGCAGAGAATTGAGATGTGGTTGCTTTCTGCCTTCCTGCCTTTTTTTCCTTTTTCCTTTTCCTTCTTCCTTCCTTTCTCCTTCTCTTCATCCCCTCTTTCCTCCCTTTCCCACCTTTTCTTCCCTCCTTTCTTCCCTCCTTTCTTCCCTTCCATTCTCCTCTTTCTTTACTTCCTTCTTTCCTTCCTCCCTTACCCCCTTCCTTCCTCCCTCTCTTCCTCTTTTCCTTTTTCCCTCCCTTCCATTCTCTTCTCTTTCTTCCTTTACTTCCTTTCATTCTCCCTCCCTCCTTTCCTCCCTTTCTTCCTTTCCTTCCTCTCTTCCTTCCTTTCTTCTAAGATCGAGCCTATACTGTGTGCCTTGCTCCAGGTTTTGTGCTTAAGATCACAGGGTCAGACTTCAAAGCCTATAAAACTAAAACAAGACCCCATTCACACACAGTTGAATATTAATACAAAGTTGTATGTAATAAGGAGCCAGATTTGAGAAATACCATTCCAGAAAGCCTTTTAATTTTTTTTTCTTAAACATACACACAGGAGTTCCCCAAATAGTCAACAAGCATTTGTGTTAAGCATTAAGAATACAAAGAAAAAATCCAAACCAAAACAAACAAAAAAACCAAAACAACACTCTAAATATCTTCTGCCCTCAAGTAATCCACAATCTAATGGGAGAAGTAACATGCAAACAACTATGTGCATCCAATGTATACACAGAATAAATGGAAAGTAGTTTCCAAAGAGCATCTCTCAAGGGCACATTATAAAGCCAGGCTCTGAGCTGAGTTTTGAGAGAAGCCAGGGAGGCCAGTAGGTGAAGGGGAGGAAGAAGTGCATTGCGGGCTTGAGGGACTATTGAGGCTGTTCTACACTGAGGATTATCTGTGGCTACCACCAGCTCATTGGAGGCTTTTCTGGGCCAGCTTTTAGATTGATTTCTCTTTTCATATGTGCTTCACATTTCCTTCAAATTCTACCATTTCTCCTTATGATAGATAACCTGGCCCTAGGGACTTTTGGCCCCTTTTGAGGCAGCTTGATGACACAATGGATAAAGCGTTGGGCTTGGAAACCTGAGTACAAATTCTGCTTGTAATATTGGGCAAATAAATTACTTTATTGATGGTTAGTTATCTTTTAGTCATGTCCAACTCTTGGGGTTTTCTTGGCAAACACTGGAGTGGTTTGCCATTTTCTTCTTCAGTTTATTTTACAGATCAGGAAACTGAGGCAAACAGCATTAAGCCCAGGAACACTCAGTTGGTAAGTGTCTCAAGCTGAATTTGAACTCGGATTCTGACTCTAAACTCAGAACGCTATCTTCTGCACCATTTAATTGCCTGAAGGCAGGCCCTTAAACATTTCCAATTCATTTTTCTCATTTGTAAAATTTGTAAGAAGGAAGAAAGAGAGACAGAGACAGAGAAATAGGAGGAGGGAGGGAAAGAGAGAAGGAGGAAGAAAGAAAGGAAGAAAGGAAAAAAGGAAGTAAAGAAAAAGAAAAAGGAAGGAAGGAAAGAAGAAAAAGAAAAAGACAGAAAGAAAGAAAGAAAGAAAGAAAGAAAGAAAGAAAGAAAGAAAGAAAGAAAGAAAGAAAGAAAGAAAGAAAGAAAGAAAGAAAGAAAGAAAGAAAGAAAGAAAGAAAGAAAGAAAGAAAGAAAGAAAGAAAGAAAGAAAGAAAGAAAGAAAGAAAGAAAGAAAGAAAGAAAGAAAGAAAGAGAAAGAATAAAAACACCCAGGGTTGTTGTAAAGATCAAATGAAATTTCATAATAAGCACCATGTAAATGTTAGCTATTATCCCATCATATATGTGTCTTGGTTATTTAGACGTCACTTCTCACAAATTAAAGAGATGCTGGAGGAGGAAGCGGCTTCTAACTACCAAGTGCCTATAAATAAATGGGAGGTGCTAGTGATGAGAAAGGGCTCTTGCTGTGGATGGGGCTCCAGCCCTGGTTCATGAGCCCTCTGCCCTCTTGGAATGCCTTTTGGAGACTGCTGTAAGAGGGGCATCACTGGGAGAGTTCAGAGGCAGCCAGCTGGTGCACTGGGTTTAACCTTGAGTCAGAAGGACAAATCCGGTCTCAGACACTTACGAACTGTGTGACCCTTGCCAAGGCACTTAACTTCTCTCTGCATCAGGGTCCTCGACCACGACATGGGAACAAGAACAGCCCCCACCTGCAGGGCTGTTGTGAGGTTAGATGTGTTAATATTTATAAAACACTCAGCATAGTGTCTGGCACATAGTAGGTACTCTATAGAAAGCTTATTCCTTTCCCCTTCCCCTTCTTTCAGTAAAATACCTGATGCCTGGAGCCTGTAACACAGACGTGGTCATGAGTGTCTCTATGGGATCAGTGTTCATTTGTAATCTCAGTAATAACCGAACTGACCATCAATAGGGGAAACCAAGAGAGGTCTTGGGCAGAGGCTCCTCCTTCCAGCTGCTCTCCAAGGATACAGGCTCTTCTGATGGCACATTGTATTCCTCCCAAGCACAGAGGGGCCACTTGGGCTGGCTCAGCCCTGTCGTTCAGTGCCATACGCTGCCAAGAGTGCCACTGTGACATGTTGACCCTTTAATGCCCATCCATCCCCAGTCCAATCTGGGCCCAGCTTCAGAGTCCAGAGTTTGGACCAGCAGGGAGAAGTGATGAGCCAGATTTCAGCTCAGTTTAGGAAAGAACTCTCTAATCGATCCCAAGATGGATTGGGAATTCTTTATAGAAAGATCTAATCAGAGATTGAACAGTCACATGTCAGGAACATTATGGAAATTGATCTTTTATTTATGGATTAAGCTTGGTGATCCAGAGGCACCTGTTATGTCTTTTGTTGTCATTGTTCAGTAATTCAGTCCTAACTCTTTGTGACCCTATTTGGGGTTTTTTTGGGAGGAGGGTCGGCAATGACCCTGCCTCTTTGGAGAGCAACCAGGAGGATCCTCTGTCCTAAACCCAAGAGATTTCCCTCTTAATCATCTGCTCAGAGAGTGCTGAGATGAAGCAGGAAAACATTGACACCATCAAGACTCTAATTACAGTGTCTGTATACTGGAGGGGTTTGCTATTTCTTTTTCCAGCTCATTTTACAGATCAGGAGACTGAGGCAAACAGGGTTAAGGGACTTGCCCAGAGTCACACAGCCTTCCATGCTTGCATTCTATCCACTGAACCACCTAGCTACCCTTCTAAGTCTAGAATTCTCTAAAATCTGTCACCAAGAACAGGATATCATTTTTAGTTCATATGTTAAAGACATTTCAATAGAATGTAGGAGTTCTTAACTTTTTTGTGTGCATATCATGGACCCCATTGGACAACCTGGTAAAAGATACACACCCCTTCTTAGAATAACATTTATAAATGCATAAAATAAAATATATAGAATAACTAAGGAATATAATTATATTGAAGTAAGTAATCACAATTTTTAAAAATAAAAAAAAATTTAAAAATAACCCCTAGTTAAGAATCCTCACTCTGGGTTATGTAAAAACAAAAGATAGCAATAAAAGACCATTTAAAAAAAAGGAAAAGATTTTTAATAAGAATTATTTAGTTAAGAAGTGAAATAGCCTATAAGGCTGCACTGCAAGTGTTCAAATAGAGGTTGGATAGCTGCTTGTCAAGAAGCTAATTCCTGCATAAGCTGAGATACTGGAATGAACTACCTTTTGGGTCTTTTCCATCTCTAATCTTCAATGAGAATTCTTGACCTTCTTTGTGTCAGGGCTCCCTTGGCAGTCTGGTGAAGTCTCTGTATACCTTCTCAGAAAAAAATGTTCTTAAATGTACAAAATGAAATACACCAGACGGCAAAGGAAACCAATTATGTTGAAATACATTTAAAATATCTTTAAACCAGTCTCAGAAGGCTAAGAACTGGTGATCCGAGTCTATGAACCTATGATTTTTTTTCTTGTGGCAGGTCATGGATTGTGCAATGCCTCTAATTGGAGAACACCAGGTGGAGGACAGACAGCTAATCACTGAGCTGGTCATCAGCAAAATGAACCAGCAGCTCTCTCGGACCCCTGCCCTGTCTCCCCAGAGACCCTCAACCACCCAGCAGCCTCAGGTAAGCTTCTCTTCAGAGTGGGATTGGAGAGCCACTTACCGATGAGCCAATGGAGTTGGGCTCTGGTATGTCTTGTATTAGTGCCCTATCCCTACAGGGTACAAGGTAGGGGAAGCCGGTGTGTAGGGTGGTGGGGCTAAGGATGCTCACTGATGGACTCAAGATTCCACAATAGAACTCTCAAGGCTCTCTTCTTCTCACTAGAGTATTTTATGTCATGTCTTATTATATTATACTACATTATATCATTCATACACATTTGTATCATGTTACATCATTTTATTATATTATGTATCATATCACATTATGTCATATTATAATGTTTATTACCGGCTCTGAGGGGTTCCAGCTACCCTGAAAAGACCATTCTAGAGCAGGGGTGGGGAACCTTTTTTCTGCCAATGCCATTTGTATATTTATAAAATCATCCATAGTCCATACAAAATTATCAGCTTAAAAAGTCAAGCAATGAGATATTGTTATACCTAGCTTCAGCTCATCCTTGCCTGAGGTTGCCTTGGTAGGGCCAAATGATTTCATGGACCACAAGCCAGATGTTCCCCACTCCTATTCTAGACTTAAGTCAGAGAACCGGAGGATTTGAGTTTCTCCTTGGCTGGGATGATTGGATAAGTTCTAAGAGGAAAGGGACAACTCGGGTGGTTTAAGGATGGGAAGTAGAAACCTAAACCACGCAATCTCCTGTTTCCTAAAGCAGCCTCTGACCCTTCCCAAACCCTGCCTAGGTGAGTAGTGAGTAGAGACCTTCTGTGCTTCATGAGTTGCCAGTGTTAAGTGTCCCAGAGCAGACCTTCACATGCACAGAGGTGCTTTCTTAAGGAGAAGAGGCTTCTGGGGAATTGTTCCTGCATAGATGCTAAGATGTCTCCTCCTCCTCTGAGCTTCAGACCATTGGAAGGGACAGTGCTAGGAAACAATGACACTTCTTTAGAGCTAGAACCATCTTCTAGGAAACTAGAAAAGCCATATTCAAGAAAAAAGGCTTGCTGGTGGCTAGCCAAGAACATGGCTCTGAGCTCCCAAGGGCCAACACTGATCTCTGACACAATTGGACATTATCCAAATATGGCAACCCCCAGCCTCCCCTCTACTCTTCCCTGCAGCAACCCATTCCTTCTTCAGATATCTGGTGTACACCTGTCCAAGCATGAGCTTAAGGCTCCATATATTCTATCAAGTTACACCTCTGGTGTCTGGTTTGCATTTGGGTTATTTCTACAGAATGAGAGGCTTTATTCCCTGTGAAAGGGATTTCAGGTGTCATTCAGCAGGTAGAGCCATTGTTATATGTCAAAGTGGGGGGGGAACCTATTCTGTCAACATAGGGTCAATCAGCCAATCAATCAATAGGCATTAAATCCATGCTGTGCTAAGCCTTCAGGATAAAAATACACAAGTGATCTAATTGCTGTCTTCAAAGAGTTTGCCCTTCACCACCTTAAGTGTCAGAATGGAACTTAGAAATGCTGCTATGTCGTATCATGTCATATGATGTTATATTATTCATGCATTTCAGTTACATTTATTTATCTGTCCTCAAGTTCTCTCCCTGCCATAAAATATAAATTCCTCAAAGGCAGGGAATATCTTTTTTTTTCAACTCTCACTTCAAAGACTTAGATATTTTTATGTAGATATATATTTTTGTGGATACGTTTTATAAAGGTAGTTTTTTATGGATAGCACCTTGAGAATTTGTTTGTTGTAGGGATTCTGAGTGAGGAAACTCTTTCTGTCCATACAGATTGGAAGGGACTCTGTAACCTTAAGTACTAACATTAAAAAGATTGATTAGTGACTTATGAGGGATCATGTGGCCAGTACATGTCAGAAGTAGGATTTGAACAGGAGTTTTCTCGACTCTAAGTCCATCACACCATTCTGACTTCTACCTTGCCTTAATTAAATGATTAAGTGAATTAAATTAAATGTAACATTGACTGGGACACTTCACCTGTGGGGTTTCATAGGACCATAGAAGTCATTAACTCCAACCTCTTTATTCTTACAAAGATGGAGACTCCAAGAGGTAAATCACTTGCCCAGGCTCGTATTGCTAGTAAGGGTCTAGAGTGGGATTTAAACCAGGACTACATCATTTCAAGCAAAATCCCCTTGCTCAGTTTCTTCTTCTGTAAAATGAAAGACTTTGGAATAGTGTCCAGGTTTCCTGCACCAAGATTCCATGACTGCTTCTTTTCTGTAAAACGAAAAAACTGGGGGGTTAATGTTCTCTGACGCTCCTTTCCCATCTACATCCTATGACTTTATGTCTCTATGACCTAACGTTCACGTTTTGGCATTTAAAGGAGTAAACCTCCAATTTTGGGATTCTGTGAGCTCTTTTCTGGCCCCATTTATGTGAATCATTGCCTTTAACCAAGACCCTGTATGAAGGAGGTGCCATAGGGAGTACCTATGACCAAGTTTGGGCGGATGGCTTTGATTAGGTGCCCAGGTTCTCCAGACCTCTGAACAGCCCTCCATGCCCACAGCAGTATTACCTTCCTGATAGTCACCATACTGTGAGCAGACCCTCCCGGCTCTCTGACCCTGGCTCAGAAGGTCTTCCAGGTTCACTACACCTTGGCCAACCTCTAGTTGGCCTTTTTCTACAAATGCACCTCTTGCCAAAGAGCTGAAAATCCATTCCTTAAGATGTTAGTCATTAAAAATTACAGCAGAGCAATTAGGAGAACAAAGCTTAATTGCTTCTCAGAAAGGCAAGCCTATTATTACAGCACTGTACTTAACTAGAAGTGATGAAAAGACTTTCTTTCTTTAAAGGGGGGGGGGGCTGGCTTATAGTTAGATCTCATGATCTTGGAGCCATATTGAGAGGGGCTGTGGGCTGGGTTCTGTCACTCAGTCCCTCTGTGACCTTAGAGTGTATGTTGACATTTCTTGGTCTCGGGTCTTTGGAATTTATTTGTTTGTTTAAATTTAATTTTTAAAGTGTTTTGCAGACAGGCATTGCTGTTAATATTTATCATTGTTTTTTGCTATGTTTAAAATAAGAGGATTGGGCTGAGTGACTTTGGAGGATTCCCTCCACCTCAGCCCCTTCTAATATTTTCACAGTGGCAGGTACTTAGACCACCTGGCTCTTCTCACATGGCCATTTGTAATAGACCTCTTAGGCTGAGATGGAAACCATTTCTCTCCTTCTTTCTGCCCTGAAATCTGGAAAAAGGGCAGAATTGGGACCAGAAGTCACCCTACAATGGGTATATATCCCCTAATATCTGTTTGCCTCAGTTTTCTCATCTGTAAAATGGAGATCACAAGAGTACTTTCCTGGCAAGATTGTTGTAAAGATCAAATAAGATATTTCTAATTGTAGCCGCTATAGAAATCATTTTTTCTTTTCCACACTTGAGGATTTTTCTATTGCTTGTCACAGTACCTGAAATCCTATCTTTAAACTTTGGGTCTTGAAGGCTCTGAAGTTTAGGAAAATTATCTCAAATAAGATAATGTACCTAGAGCACTTTGCAAATTACTAATTATTATCATTAACATAAAATTTGAGCCCCTCTGGGAGGGTGAATATCTTAAGTAAGACAGCATGGTACAGAGGAAAGAATGTGAACCCCAAAGATCTGAGTTCAAATTCTGATCAGTCTGGTTAATAATCCTATGATCTCTACCCCTCAGTTTCCTCATTTGTTAAATGGCGGTGGGAGGGGGTCCCTTCTGAATGGCTAATCCCTTATCAGCTCACACTTTAGTGTGGATTAATGCCCCCCACCCCTTTCATTTCCGAAGGGAACAAGACCAAGAGCCTTCTATTCTCAGTGTGACACTGACACCTGGTGGCCAGCATTGGTGCCAGCTTGCCTTCTCTTAAATTTCCATCTTTAGGACTATTTGCTCTTCCCCAGGCTCTCCCTCACCCCACCACTCTCGCTGTGACCAGCTACCCCTCAGTTTTCTCGGCTAACAGAACAGAGGATTTTAGAGCTGGCAGGGTCCTTCCCTAAAGCCCTCTTCCAGGAAAGATATTTGTACCAGATCTGGTATATTACCGGAGTCTGAGTTCAGATCTTGCCCTGATACCCAGCACCCATCTACCCTTGGCCATGTCACCTTTATTCCTAGACCTCAAGTTTTTATTCCTTAAAATGAAGGAGATGATCCGGATGGTCTCTGACCCTCTGAACCCCAAGTCCTTATCTGCCCCACTTTTTCCCAAAGAAGTTAAATGGCACCGAAGCTTACTCTAGGGGAGAATAACAGAAAAGAAGTCCTTGGATTTCACTCTTTCTGATGTCTCATAAGAATGGCTTTTCCATGTGAAAGAATAGAAATCACATCCCCCTACTGTTGTTGAATGTAGACTCATTTTACAGATAAGAAAACTGAGGTCTGTTAAGCTTTAGGGGTTTGTCCAATGCCACGCAATTAGTAGCAGAGGGAATTCCAGCACATGTCCCAACCCAATCCCTTCCCCGTGTCATGTTGTTTTTCCTTAAGGGAGTATTTTCACTCCCTAATGAATTCTCAGAAGCCAAAAACATTTAAGAGTCAAAGGAATGAATTCCTAATGTTAGAACTTCAGGGAGGAATATAAGCAAGCTGAGAAAAATTTTGGAGGAGTGAAGGGTACTCCTATAAGGAGATGCACAGCCACATACTGTGTATTCACTTATGGGCTATATATGGGGGCCTTCAATATATAAAAGGGGCAGCCTTTCCCCCATGAAAATCCCTGAAGAATGTTGATAATAATAACTAACATTTATATGGCACGTCCCAGAATTCTTTTATATCTTTAATATCTGAAAAATGACATTTGGTATGCCTCATAAATTACTCAGATGTTTGCAAAACATTAAATTATCTCATTTCCTCCTCACAATAACCTTATGGCATATACTATTAATTCCATCTTGCAGATCAGAAAAATAAGGGTCAGAGACGTTAAAACCCCTGAACACAGAGTTGGTACCAAAGGCAAAATTCAAGCTCATGTAGCAATTTCTCTGCTTCAGATAGAGGAGCAAGAATGATTGTCCTCAGGCCAGCAGGTGGGATGTCCTGACTAGACCTTTAATGATTCAGATCCTATTCTGAGTGCCCCAAGGAGATATTCTGAGCTGGACCCTTAGGTAGAACCTCTGTGGACCCCAGAAGTCATAAAAGCCTGAGGAAAAAGGAGAAAGAGGAGAGAGGAGAGGAGGAAGAAAAGGAGGGAGAAGAGAAAGAGAAAGAAGGGGAGCAAGAGGAAAGAAGGAAGAAGAAAAGAAAGAGAAAAGGAAAAAATGAAGAAAGGGAGAAGAGGAAAAAGAGAAGAGCAGGAAGAGGAAGAGAAAAGAAGGAGAAGGAAAAGGAAGAGGAGAAGAGGAGGAAAAGGAAAATAGGTGAATGAAAAGTTGAAAGGGAAGAGAAGAAGGAGGAGAAGGAAAAGGAAAAAAGGAGGAGAAGAGGAGGAAGAAGAAGAGGAAAAGAGGAGGAGGAAAAGAAGAGGAGGAAGAAGAAGAGGAGGAGAAAAAGGAGGAGGAAGAAGAAGAGGAAAAGAGGAGGAAGAGAAGAGAATGAAAAGAAAGGGGAGAAGAGGAAGAAAATTAGGAAGAGGAGAAGGGAAGGAAGAAAAGAGGAGGAAGAGGAGAGGAGCAAAAGGAGGAAGAGAAGGAAGAGAGAAGAGAAGGAGGAATAGGAGGAGGAGGTGGAGGCTAGTGTCAGGGCCCCAGAGGGACTGGCTTAGCCAGAGAGTTGGGGCTGTACATGCTCTGGGAAAGCCAGCACCGGAGCCTGGAGCCCAGGAGGACTTTGAGAACTTGCCAGAGCCCGGGTCCCTTTTGCCGGGGCTGAACCTGCAACCTTCAGAGGGCATTCTTTCGCTCTGCCTCCCTCTCCCGGGGGTCCCGGGCCTGGGCAGCCAGGACTCCAGGAGGCAGCCAGTCCAAAAGGTCCGGCCTCAGCATCCGGCCAGGAGCCCGGCCTCTTTCCCGGGCCAGACCCTGGGACCCTTTCCCAATTTCCTGCCTTGAATACTGCTGAGCCAGCACACGGCCCTTCCTTTATGGAGGGAGAATGGGTGGGGGTGGGGAGGGGAGGGGGCATCTGGCTTCAGACCAAGACTCTCAGCAGTTGACTGACTCACTCGGTGTCTTTCCTTCCTCCGTCAGTGCGGCTGGGCCCTGCGTCCTGCCAGGACCTCAGATGGACAACAATTGAGCCTCCCATTCTGGCCAATCTTGGTTGCTGATAATTGCAGAAGGAGAAGGGCCGGTCTCTGCTGTGGCCTCCCTCCGCCCCCAGCCCCACTCCCTCTTCTCCCTGGTGGGCTGGTGGAAACTTGCTTCCTACCCCATCTCTTTGGCTGGAAGCTGGGTCCCCTTCCCTCCTGCATCCCCTGGGGACCACTGAAAAGTTCATAGTTTCCATGAGCAGCTTCAGTCACTGAGCCTCGAGTCCTGAGTGCTTAGAGAAGGCCGGAAGGGCCTGAGAGCACAGTGTGACGACCAAGGGAGTCCGGAGGTCTGGATTCTAATTCCGGCTCTGCTCCGGACTTGAAAAGTGTCCAAGATCACATCTTGCTCTCAAGTCACTCTTCTGGTTTCCTCTCCTGCAAAGGGAAGGAAGATTTCCTCGCTCTAAGTGTCCCCCAGGTGCCAGGCTCAGGACTAAGCACTGGGAACACAAGGAATACTGGGAATACTGTTCCAGCTCTAAACTTTCGGGGTCTTGTGACCAGATTATTTCATCTAAACCCAATCACTTTACAAATGAGGAAGCTGGGGATTAAATGTTTGATGTGACTCAGTGAATTCATGGACCAGCATCTAAGCTCCTGTTTTCTAGTCCTCATATCTCCAAGGAGGAAATTCTGATTGAGGCTAGAAGATGAAGGCCATCCCTTGGAAATCCTGGGTCTCGAATTCTCACTTACAATATTTAGGAAACGCGAGGTCTTAGAGATCTTCTATTCCAGCCATAATTTAATTAACAAGGCAGAGCTTTACCCAGGTCTGGGAGGGTTGCTTCTACTAATGCATACTCCCTCTTCTTTCTGGGGAACATTTCAGGACAATCTTATCCTTGGGTCCTTTCCTCTCTGCCCCCCAATCTATAGAAAATATTACCATATTTACTGTGCCTAATAGGCTTGGAAAGACAAAAACCCTTCCCTCTAGGAGATCTTGCCTTTCCTCTCTGAGAACATCCTCTCAAGTCTCTCTGGTTATTTTAGTTTTGGAGTGTAGGTGAGGTAGATTGAACAGCTCCCACACTTTACCTCTGCTTCTATTGAGGGCCCAGCTGTGACCCTCTGGATACCAGAGCCCCCTGTCAGGGCTGGCATAATACCAGCTGGCTCCAGGCCCAGCAGCCAAAAATATCTCCCCCATTTCCTTTCAAAGGGTTTGCAATTCCACTATTAGAAATTCATTCCTTTGGGGCGGAGGCTTTAGGGGGCCTTCTCAAAAATGCAAATAATGCTGAAAGAGGAAACACCTTGAGCCATTAGGAGCTAAGACTTCAGCCCCTGAAAGCAGGCCCTGGAGAACGGGATGCAGGATGCTCCAGAGGGCCTGGGAAGGGAGGCGGGAAGATGCCAATTTACACTTTGCTGACTCCCCAGTTTTGCCCTTCCCCTCTGCCGTTAGAGCTGCTCAGAGCTCCCCGGAGACTGTCAGCCTCCGCTCTGATCGCCAGGGCTCCCACATCCCTGTCTCACTCCGACAGCCATCACCGATTGCCAGGGCTGCCCACCCCAGGAAGGCTATTTAGGAATGGGGCCAGAGGGCATCCAGCTTTTGTCCCTGGTCCTGCTGGTCTATGGCCTGGCCTGCCTGCTGCACATCCCGAGATGCTACACGACATTGCCCACCTGTTTCCTTGGGCCTTGGTTGAGAATCTGACCCCCAACCTTGCCTCCTGTGCTTGTTGGGTTCCATTCTGTTTTCCTTAGGCCTTCCTGCCTCACTCAGCTCTCTGAATCCTGACCTTCAACCTATAAAAGACCAGGCTTTAATTAACCTCTGAATGTAGACTACTACCTACTTAGCTCCAAATCATGCACGTATCCCCTGGGTTTTCCTCATCAAATTTGCCTTTGGGACTCGAGATAATCATACCTCTACTAGGAAATGAATTGTTGCTCCTCTGCCCTTCCCCAGAAGAACATGGTACTTTGGAAAGAGCATTAGTTTTGGAGGATCTGAGTCCAAATCTGACCTGTGATGTTCGATCTTAGGAAAGCTGCCCACCCTGCCTGGGAGTCACCTATAAAATGAAGGGGTTAGACTAAGATGGCTCTGAGGTCTCTTCTAGTTCCACGTCTGCAATCCCATGCTCTCTAACCCAAATACCTTCTCTCTGGTCCCATGATGGCATTCTCTACATCCTGGCACTAATGCCCCACCTTTTGTCCTGGATCCGGAGCATGGGGAACGGAGCCAGGATGGAAATTCTCATTCCCACTGTCCAAACCACCCTTTGGTTGTTGTCTCCAGGAGGGATGCAGGGAGGGAGATGTGCTCCCCAGGAATTGATGTTCTCAGGCATCCCTGGGACCAAAGATAGAACCTTGAGGAAGCCAAAGCCCAGAGGGAAGAAGCCCAGAGCAGAGAGAAGGAGAAAGGAGCCAGAATGTCTCGGCCTGGCAATGACTGGCCCCCTGAGGAATGCTCCCCCCTCTCTAACCCCCAGAAACCTCCAGGACACAGGCCTGATGGAGCCCAGGGGAGGCAGGCAGCTCCCCAGCCTGGCCATTCCCAGGCCCTGACTCTTTGGCTGCCCTGACATTCCCCGTTTGGGGATTAGAAAGGAGTTCATGCTCAGGGCCTTCTGTCCCCCAACCCCTCACCTCCAAGCCTGTCCTCAGTGTCAGAGGGCAAAGGAAAACTAGAACAGAGATGGAGCAGAATGACCAGGGGTCCCAGGAAGGGCTCGGGCCTTGAGAGTTAGGGCCAGCTAGTACGACTATAACTGGGGAAACTGAGGCTGAGGGAGGGCACCAACCTGGCCAGGATCACACAGCTAGGGAGTGTCTGAGGTTGAATTTGAATTCAGGTTTTCCTGACTCCAGACCCTGCACTCTATCCACTGAGCTACCTAGTTCTCCCCTACCATATAGTAGAGATTTAATAAATGCGTATTTCAATTGTCCTGAAGTCAGGACAATTCCTGACTTCCTAAATTCCTCTATGTGACCCCAGGCAAGGCAGAAGCAATCTGAGCTCTATTCTCATCTGTAAACTAGAGCTAAAGATAGTTGCCTTTATCTACCTCAAAAGGCTCTTGTAAAAAAAAAAAAAAAGAAAAAAGAAAAAAACCCTTTATAACCAGCAGCCTGCCACTTCTTCCCAGCTTTGTAAATAGGGGCTATTACTACCTGAAATTCTACTGCCTCTCAATCAGCCAGCTTTAGACCTAGAAAGGGGTGATCTCTGAGTTCAACTCATTGTTAAGGTTAAGAAATTCAGGAACAACACATTGTCTTTTTGTTACAGCTTTATTCCTTGCAACATGAAGGGTGTAGACTCTCCTGGTTAAAGAGACCTTAAAACAGGGAAATGGCAGGAAGCCTGGGAAAGAGCTGGACGTGAAATTCAGCTTATCTACTACCTTTATCTTGGGCCAGCCACTTGTCCTCAGTTTTCCCATCTCTAAAAGGCTAATATGACTCTGAGACTCCTTGCCACTCAGCATCAATGATCTTAAAATTTCTAGTTTCATCTCCCACCTTTTTTCTTTCTTTCTTCCTTTCCTTTTCTTTCTTTCTTTCTTTCTTTCTTTCTTTCTTTCTTTCTTCTCTTTCTTTCTTTCTTTCTTTCTTTCTTTCTTTCTTTCTTTCTTTCTCTCTTTCTCTCTTTTTTTCTTTCTTTCTTTTTCTTCCTTTCTTCCTTTTTCTTTTCTTTCTTTCTTTCTTCCATTTCCATTTTCTTTTTTTCTTTTCTTCCTTCCTTCCTTCCTTCCTTCCTTCCTTCCTTCCTTCCTTCCTTCCTTCCTTCCTTCCTTCCTTCCTTCCTTCCTTCCTTTCTTTCCTTTCTTTCTTTCTTTTCTTTCTTTCTTTCTTTCTTTCTTTCTTTCTTTCTTTTCTTTCTTTCTTTCTTTCTTTCTTTCTTTCTTTCTTTCTTTCTTTCTTTCTTTCTTTTGCACTTAGGGTTAAGTAACTTATTTAGGGTCACACAGTAAGTGTTAAGCACCCAGAATTATTCCCACTGCGCTATCCAGCTGCCCCTTCCAACCTCCCATTTTAACCTGAACATCTCTGGACAGCATTCTTGTCTCACTTAGCAAGCTCAGTAACCTCATGGAGCAGAACTGGACAGTTGCTGATGTTTTTTCCCCATGTGATCTTGACAATGAACCCCTCTGACCTTGTACTGTTACAAGTTTCCTTCTAAAGTAATAAAGTTGAGCTCTATGCTCCAGCTCTGATTTTTAGAATTAGAATGGTCTTCCTCATATTGAGCCCCAATTAATTAAGAAAGTATTCCTTAATGAATGAAAGAAAGACCATTTGTCAAGTGTTTACAATGTGCATAGCACTGGAGATACAAATAGAACCATTCCCTGTTCTCCAAGATAACACAAATGGAAAGATTCAACTGAAGGTGGAAAGTTCCATGATCGTTAGGGAGCCACAGCAAGGCAAGACAGTCTTGCCTCTTGTTCTGGGTCATTTCTACTGATAAAATTCTATCCCTTGCTCATGTGAACCATTGACAGTGTCCTCTAAGTGTTGGGCGCTGAGCCCAGTGCTGGAATGCAAAAGCAGTGAAGAAAACAATTCCTCCTCACAGCACACACTTGCCTCTCTTGGTATCCACAGCACAGAGTACAATGTCTTGGCAAATAGTAAGCACTTAATCATTGTTTCTTGTTTTTGTTACATTCTAATGATAGAGATGAACACATATAGTGTAGATGACATAAATATACAATTAATACAAATATATATGATGTAGTTAAATAGAAGTTGCCCTCTGCTTCTGGGTCCCTCTTCCCTGCTCCCATGAAAATATTTATTCTCTGGGAGAGGAAATAATTAAAGATCTCATCAGACAACACTCAGGTAGAGATTAATTGGTCCAGAGCAGCAAAGATGGGCAGCTAGGGGAGATGAAATCAGGGGAGAAGGGCACTCAGTGGGGATGAGCATCAGGGGAGAAGGGCCTTAGGGGGATGAGCATCAGGGGAGATGGACAACTGGGGGAGATGGCCATTAGGGGAGATCCTGCTAAGAGAGGAGAAAGATACAAAAAGGAAAATAGGTGGGAGACAAGAGACAAACCCACACTTTCCAGGCTGGCAGAAGGCCGTTGCGGATAACAGCTCACAACCCCATGAAAGGGTCAGTGCTTCCAGGCAAGGACTTTGCCGAACTCCAATATCCCTTTCAGGGCCGTGGGAAGACTAGCCATGTATTCTCCACACATCCTCCCCCATTTCTGGGAAATACCCAAAAGCCACCTGAAAGGGGCCACAGCCCTTCTTGTTGACCACTGCCCTTGGAATGTATAGTTTGAAGCCTTGGAATTCAAATGACTTGGAGCTGCATAGTAGGAGATCTGTTCTCACAGACTGGGATGTCCTTTCTTTAACCTGACTTGGACATAGCTGAAAGGGCAAGCCGGGCGTTCTGAATCCCAATCTGTGACTGACTCTGCCCTTCCAGAGGCCACGCTGTATGAACTAGGGCAACCTCTTAATTTCTCTGACGCCCCTCACCCATGCCCAAAGTTTGTTTTGACTGAGAGGCTGAAGTCTGAGATAACTCCAGCTTCCATTGTCTGAAGTCTTTTCAACCTTCTTATGGATTATCCTTCAAAATCTCCTTTAGACCTCCTATTATTGTTCAAATAACCTCAAAAGCCTTGGAATGGAACGAAATGAATGAAAAAATCATATTAAACATTCACTATGGACCAAAAATAATCAATCTAAGATATTTATTAAGCTATCTACATAATCAATCAAAAATACTTATTAAGCTATCTACCAAAATCAATCAGAAAATATTTATTAAGCTAACTGCCTAGAAACTGGAGATAAAAAGATGAAGCATGAGACAATCTCTATTCCAAAGGAGCTAACACTCTCTCCAGACAAGGGACCTCCCTCCCCGGAAAGAAGAAAACAGCTCAGAAAACTTCCTCAGCCTCTTCCAGGGGATCATATAGAGTTCCTCCCTCAGATTAGAAAAATAACTGATGGCGTGTGTTCTCAGGGAGCTTATAATATAATATGGCCAGATAAGATCTTGTGCAGGAGATAACTAGAAAACAAAGTCAGACCATTGCAAAAGATCAAATCATAGAATCTAAAAGGTGAGAGGAATTTGGGGGATGATCTAGTCTTTCTTTGCTCTAAATGCTGGAATTCCCTCAGTACTGATGACTGGATATTGGGCCATTTCCCAAAGCTGGCCATTCCATCCTTGAGTAGCATTGTTACAAAATCTTAATTATATTGACTACAAATCCAGTTCGTGGTGTGTGTGTGTAATGGACTGTAAGGAATTTAGAGGAGATACTATAAAGAATAATCATTTTGAACTAACTGGAAGGGAGGGCTTTCTGGCTATTGGGGAATTTTACTGAGGTTTTGGGAAATAAAATTTAGCTCAGTAGAAAGGAGGAGAGAGGGCATTCTACTTACAGAACTTCAGAATGCCTGAGACAAAGGGGACCTTAGAACAGAGAACAGAGAATGTTGGTGCTAGAAAAGACTTCAGCAATTACCTGGTCTATCTCCCTCATTTTGAGATGTCACTAAACAAGGAAGACCAAAATGAGTAGAAAAGCAAATAAAAAAATCAAAGTTCCTTGCTTCCTCAAGAACACTGACGATTTCATCCGCAGTGAAGGTGTGTGTTGGGAAGCAGGAAGATTTGGGACTCTGGTACAGATTTATAAAGCCTTGAAAATTAGGGCAAAGAATTTGCATTTGGATTGAAAAGCATTAGGGCACCACTGTAGGCTTGTAAGCGAGGGAGTGACATAATGAGGAAGATGTCTAAGGAAGAGTTAGCTGACAGAATGGATTAGCTGGAGAGAGGCTGGAAGCATCCCTCTAGATGGATGGCAAACTTATCCATGTGTGACATGATGAGGGCTCAGCCTCCAGTGATAGAGAGGAGAAAGTGAATATGGAAGATCTTTGAGGGAAGATTGATCCCCTTAATTGGGGGCGGTATTGTCTTGACTTTAATGGTTGGGAGAAGAAACTCATTTCAGACCAAGGACCTCACAGACAAGCTTGTGTGTCCTTATCATGATTGGTTGCTTGCTTTGGCTTGTATGGTATAATCTATAATATATATATATATATATAATATAATAAATGGCAATAGTATAGTATAGTGTACTATTGTATAGTACAGTATAGTATAATATAGCATAGTGTAGCATAATGTAGTATGGTATGATATTACGGTATGGTGTTTAGTGTATGTATAGTATAGGACAATATAGCATAGCATTAGATAATATAATGACATAATATAGTATGGGTAACTAAGTGGTGCTGTGAATACACAAGCCTACAGTCAGGAATACCTGAATTGAAATCCAGTCTCAGAGACTTACTACCTATGTAGCCCTGGACATGTGGCCCTCATTAACTTTATTTACCTCAGTTTCCTCCTCTGTAAAATGAGTTGGAGAAGGGAACGATAAACCACTCCAGTATCTTTGCCAAGGAAACCTCAAATGGGGTCACAGAATCAGACACCACTGAAAAATGACTAAACAGCAACAACAAACTATTCCTTCAGATGAGACTAAGTTGAGAAGTTAAACAATTATTAACTCCTTAGTGTGGATATGTTTGTCATGCCTTTTTCAGGTCTCAAGATCTTGAGAGAAGATTTTTGTAGGATAGCAAGAAGAAAAAGAGAAAAGAAGACAGAGAGAAAGAGAGACACACAGAGACAGAGAGAGACAGAGAGAAGAGAAACAGAGACAGAGAAAGACACAGACTGACAGACAGACCCAGAGAGATGACTGGTCCAAAGTTGGAGACACAGGCAGGGAAGAATAGGCAAGGGAAGAAAGAGTAGGTGGGTTCATAAGCAGGTCCTGTATATCTTCAAGATGCTGAAGGAAGAAGCTACATTTTACTTATAGATCCAGGGTACAAAACCAAACTCTTTTTGTATTTCACTGTTGGAACATTCATCTATTATACATCCAGAGGGTGGTCCCTTTTCCAGGTCCTCTCTTTCTCCTTTATTCCCTTCTTCCCTCCCTCCCCCCTTTCATTCCTTCTTTCCTTCCTTCTTCCTTCCTCCTTCCTCTTACCTTCCTTCAATCCTTTCTTCCTTCATTCCTTCCTTCCTTTTCCTTTTTCCCTCCCTCCTTCTCTTAGGACTGGAGTCACCAGTCCTAAAGTAAAATAGGACCTTTGCACCTGCTAAAAATCAATCAGAATTCCAAGCAGATCTGCATTCATCATATTGCATAAAGTAGTCCAATAGAGCAACATGGCCTTGAGCATTTTTTACAAACTTAAGAGCCTGAGAAACCTAGGAACAAATAACTATTCCCAATAATTTGTTTGGGCTTCAGGTCTTTTTTCCCAGGGAATCTTCAATCAACCCACAGGTTGGATTTGATCCCTAACCTGTTTCCCCTTTCCCCAGATGAGCCCAGAGTTGGGGAGCCAGGCCCAGTTCTGAAATGCTAGGTCTACCTAGGGTTTGACACAAGTAGTGCTCTTCTCCCTCAGGTTGTGCTAGGAGGTTTGTGGGTTCCTAGGATTGTGGGATTAGCACCAGAAGAAATGGGGGAGTCCAACCTGCCCCCAACACTGGCAAAATTGAGGAAATACCCTCAAAAAAAGAAAAGAAATTAGACGGGGCTAAAAGGTCTGATGGCCCTAAGGTGGGTGGAAGTCTAAAGGTTAAAAAATTAGGAGAGGGAATTGTTACCCAGACCATAAACCTCAACTCATGATCCATCAACATCCCAAAGGCCTTTTGAACATATGGAGAAGGGAGGACCAAAGAGGGAACTTTGGGGTTCTCAGGGGTGACGTCAGGGCTGGTGTTCATGGTGATGATTTTTAATTTTTCTCAACTTTTTGTCTTCCAGAGTGGGACCTTGAAGGATCCGGATTTGAGCAAGACACCCCCCCAGCGCCCCACCCCTCAAGGTTGTTTACAGTATATTCTCGACTGTAATGGCATTGCAGTAGGGCCCAAACAGGTCCAGGCTTCCTAAGTGTTTGCTAGCACATTCTCCTTTCAAAGCAGAAATTTCAAGCCAAAAAAATGAAAAAAAAAAAAAAGAAAGGAAAAAAAAATGAAAGTGAAGGAAAGTGAAAAGGAAAAAAAAAAAAAGGCACCCCCTTCCCATATCCCATCTCAGTGCTCTTTTTCTCTGCTGATTGGACTGGGTGTTTTTCCTATGCAGTATCAGCTCTTGGGTCTGGATGTTTACTTGTTCCTGTCCGTGCTTGTAATGCTTACTTACGTTTCTCTGTATAACTTGTGATTCAGGGCTGTTTGTCAACAGTGTACAAAAGCGACCACAAAAAACCCAAAAACATTGTGCCTCTCCCAAGTCCAGGGCGGTTGTATTCTCTGGATGCATGGACAATATTCCAGATGATCAGGGGCCAAGGAGCGGTGGGAGACTGGAGGAAGTGGGGAGCGGACACACAGCAGGATGTCCAGCCCAGCTCCCCCCTGGCCCACTCCCCGCACTCTGCCCCGGGGTTCTGAGCGATAACCCCTTTGCTTACCTCTGTGAGTGTGTGAGCTATTTAGTGAGCCCTGCCTTTCTCTTTCTTTCTGCATGACTAGTGTAGATAGAGGTTTCAAAGACTTTCAAGGTCGAATTGCGCTATCTCTGTCCACTGACTTCAAAGGCATTCCTCCTTTTTTCATTTGCAAACATTTGTCATGATTTAAGTTCCTCAGTATCTCTACCCCCAAATTTCCTTCTTTTCTTTTTTTTTCATTCTTCCTTTCTACCTTCCTTCTTTCTTTTCTTATTCTTTCCCTTCTTCCTTCCTCTCTCCCTCTCTTTCTTCCTCTTTCTTTGTTTTTTTTCTTTCTATTACTTCCTTCATCCCTGCCTCCCTCCCTCCATACCTCCCTTTCTTTCTTTCTCTTTCTTCCTTCCTTCAACCATCCTTTCATTCTTAACTCCCTCCCTCCTTCCCTTCCTTTCTTCTTTCCCTTCCATTCTTCCTTCTGTCCTTTCTCCCTCTTTCTTTGTTTCTTTCTTTCTATTCCTTCATCCCTGCCTCCCTCCATCCCTCCCTCTTTCTTTCTCTTTCTTCCTCCTTTCTTCATTCTTTCCTCCCTCCCTCCTTCCCTTTCTCTTTCCCTTCCTTCCTTCCTCCTTCTCTCTTTCCCTCTTTCTTTGTTTTTTCTTTCTTTTCCTCCCTCCCTTCCTCCCTCCCTTTATTTTCTCCCTTCATTCCTTCACCTATTCCTTCTTCCCTTCTTCTTTTCTTTCCTTCCTCCTTCCCTCCTTTCCTTCCTCCCTTGCCTTATTTCTTTCCTCACCTTTTCTTCCTTTCCTTTCCTTTCTTTTTTTCAATGATGAAATGAGGTATAAAGAAAAGGATCTTTCCACAAACTGATTCTATATCTCCTCTCTCTGCCACAACCTCCCCTTCTTTTGTTTTCTTTTCCTCCTCTTTCTATCATTAACCTAATTATAGCTCCAAACTCAAAAAACTGATGTGCAATATCCAAGCAAAATTGTGAGTGTTTCCTGTGTGCGGATCTTGGTTCCGCTCAGTCATTCTTCTTTGTTGTCATTGTTTCTGAGTTGATGGTCTGTGCGCTTCTGTGGAACTGGGACCAATCTATATTTTCTCACCCCACCCCATGCTCCAGCTCTCCCTGCCTCTGGAGATGAGCACTTTACGGAACAAAAAACAATTGCTGAAAACTTAGGCAGCCCCCCAGCATACACTTACTCATTCACTCTGCCTCCCAGGGCACTGCCAAATGAGACCAAATCTAAAGCAAACCCACTTCTTTGGAGTGGCTACACTGCCTGAAAGAGGGCCCTTGGCTTGGCCCCCCCTTTCCCACCTCAGATCCCTAATCAGCCCCCCCCAAAAGAACAGCAGACCAAGAGTTCTATCCTGGGAGAGACCTCCTCCTTTGGGAGATGAGACCTTGTTATGTCAACTCCTCCTGCTCAAACATGAGCTTGTACCTATTAAGGCTAGCACCTCTAGAAGAAAGTCAAAGGGGGAGAAGCAAGACTTCTCTAGAGGCGTAGCTGCTGATGTTGCTTTAATGAGTCTGCTTCAGCGAGTAAGGGATGAGACCAATGTTACAATAACCTAAGCCTTGTCTAGAGTGTCCCCAACAACTCTCCATCCTCCGACAGGGTTGGGGACAAGGCACAGTAGCATCAGACCACCTGTTGAACCTCCTCTGACAGAACAAACTGTTCTCCCTGAGGCCTTCATGCCAACCTCTTGGCCTTGAGGTCCATGATAACATTTCCCTCCCAGAGCCACAAGAATCAGTGACCTACGCTTGAGGGCCCCTCTTTGGATTCCCAAGTCTAATGGACGAGTTGGACCACTGGTGTTACATTTCCACAAGTAGTCAACAGACATACAATAAGGGTCCTCATTCTATTTTCTCAGTTTGTGGTATATTTACATGCCATGGGAAATAGTTGGATGTCACTGTGTGTGGCCAGTGGTCTGTCCCTTAGATCAGAGCTATCCTTTTGTCTCTCTGTGTGTATATACACATATGTATGCACACATACACACACACTTTGGGGGGTAGTATAGAATCAGATGCATAAACACCTCCAGATCCCATAGAAGGGAGTGAAGAAAACTATTCCCTGGAGGGAGGAGTACATCTTTTGGTTTCCTTACTTTTCTGTCTAAATGGCGGTGCTGGCGATGGTCGGTGGGTGGTGCTTGTCTGCATGTCAGTGTGAACATTTACAGGTGCTTTCCACGTGACATTTGTGAGCCATGTATGCAAAGTGTAAAGTGGCCATTTGAACTCGGTCAGGCTGCAGATGGTGACCTTAGCAGGAAGCCTCTTTCTTAAGAGCAGGGGGAGGCGCGATTTCGGCCGCTCCCGCTGAATCTCAGTGGATGGACCAGCCTGACTGTCCTCTGCCCGTCAGTTAGCATGCTTAGGGACAACCCCATAACTGTGGGTCGAGGGACAATCTTGTCACAGTGTAGGATTGCTGTCCAGGTGTTTGTACCCATTTCTTTTCTGACTGTTGTCCCCCTTTCTTTTGTATTGATCCAGCTGAGAGATTCTCAGCCAAATGGTGGAAGTATCTGTGTGACTGCAGCATCTCTCTTCTGTGAAATCTCTTGTACACTCAATGTGTAATAAAAAAGTTACATCTGTCTTCAGTGTAAAGTTGTACAGTTTATGGCCCTTCGAGCATGTCTGTACAAGTGTGAGGACTGAGTTTTCGGTGCTGGTTGAGGGAGGCTGAGAAGGCAACCCGTGTTGTTTTCAAAGGGAGTATATTGAGGGGAAGAATGCCAAGGTGCCTCTCCTACCTTTGTGAGGTGAAAACAAAAGATGAACATGAATGTGTTTGCTGATAGACAAAGGATTCTCCCAATTATCTAGAAGACCAGGTAGAGCTTTCTCTGTGGAAACATTTGTTTTGAACTTGGAGCTTCTTGAACTTGCCGAATTTTTCTTTCTATGGAGGGTCGGTGCCCGTTTGAGGGGGGAGCCATGACTTGTGGCAGGAGGATGGATGACAGATGCTAGAATAGACATGGGACTAACTCAGTGCTGTCTGCCATTTTAAAAGGCAGTGTCAGCTCTTGCCTCCTGATGCATTCCTCCAAGCCCATTCTCTCCCAAGGGCTTGTGGATGAAGATGCTGGTTCTGGGGTAAAAAGAGTCATGGGATCCTCATCCTACATGATTTCTGGGCTTCCTTCCAGTTCTAAATCCCAGGCTGTACCCTCAGAACAGGGAATACCTTATAATCATCAGCCTTAGAACTGGAAGGCAGTTTAGAGACCATCTCTTCATTCTATAGATGAGGACCAGAGGATAAGGACTTTGCTCCAATTTCCTTGACTCCAAATCTGATCATTTTTCCAATAGTTTCTCAAAAAGAATTGAGGCATCTGATCATGGCTGGTGCACTTTTTGGCTCCTAGACTGGACTGGCTACTTCAGTTAACTGTCTGTCTAGGTACTTACCTGTTCTATTCCATTCCAACTGTTTTAAATCTATCCCTTTCTCTGCCAAATACAATCTTCCCACCATCAAGCTGAGAAGAGAGCTCTGGCTCTTGGGAATGATTGGTTTGAATTTCTTAAATGAAAGGAGTGAGTTGACTCCTGCCAACCTCAACCTCTCCATGGCATTTCCCCAAAACACACCAAAAATGCATTGATGAACCAGCTGGGCATGGTATCAAAAGATCTAGGAAAGATCTTGCTATGGTAAGGCTGTCAAACTTTCTAACTACAAACTGAAATAGTCTTAAACAATGAACAATCGTAACTTAGACTTAATAGCTTTCCTAAGCATTTCCTCATCCTCACAACAGCCCTGTGAGGTAGGGAAAGTGGAAGCTGTGGTTTTTTCTTCCTATATTACTGGTGGTAAGTTTGGGACCAATGAAGGTTAAGTAACTGATATTTCTGAGGTCACAAGGAGAGTCAATGGTATATTAGAACCCAACTGGTGCACATTCCCAATTCCATACTCTGATTCCTTCATCGCCCATGGTATGTGGAACGCCTGGACCTCAGAAATGGCAGGGACCTTGGAACTATCTAATCCTAGCCTCTCATTTTGCTGATGAGGCAAGTGAGTTCCCCAAAATTGCACACCTACTCTGCGCCAGGCACTGTGATAAGTGATAGGGATACATAAGGAGAAAAAAGATAGTTCTTACCTAATAAGGGAATTAACAAGCAAACAAATATATGCAAACAAATGATCATATCCAGAATTAATAGTAAATAACCAAAGGCACTGGAATTGAAAGATGTTGGGGAAGGCTTCCTGTAGAAGGTGAAATTTTAGTTGGGACTTAAAGGGAGCCAGAGAAGTCAGTAGGCAGATATGAGGGGAAGGGGGCACTCCAGATGTGAGAAACAGCTAGAGAAATGTCTGGAGCTGAGAAAAGGAGTGTTTCGTTTGTGCAGGCTGGTTTCACTGGATCAAAGAGGATGTCATGAGGAAGGTGGAAGAAGACTGGAAAGGAGGAGGGGACTAGCTTCTGAAGGGCTCTGAATGCCAAACAGAGAGCTTTGAATTTGGTTCCAGAGGGGATAGGGGACTACTGGAATTTATTGAGGAGTGAAGCAACATGATTGGACCTGCAGTTTAGGAATCACTATAGTGTCTGAATGGAAGATGGACTGGAGTGGGGGGAGATGAGACAAGCAGACCCACCACTTAATTAACATTTCAGGTGTGAAGCAATGAGAATTTGTACCAGAGTGATGGCGGTGTCAGAGGAGAGAAGGGGGTATGTTCCAAAGGTGAGACAGAAAGGACTTGGGCAACAGCTTGGATTTGGAGGATGAGAGAAAGGGAGAAGTCAACGCTGACTCCTAGGTTGCAAACCTGGGGGACAGAGGGTCTGGTTGTGTCTTGACAGTAATAAGAAAGGAAGACAGGAAAGGGTTTGGAAGGAGATCTAATGCGCTCAGTTTTGTATGCGTTTAATTAAAGATGTCTACTGGAATCCGGTTCAAAATGTCTGAAAAGCAGTTGGAGATACAAGATATTCAGCAGAGAGTTTAGAGAAGATATCTAGTTTGTGGGAATCATTATCATTAAGATGGTAATTAAATTAAATAAATTTGAGCTGATGAGGTCACCGAATAAACACACAGAAGAGACAGAATAGAATCCTGAGGGATTCCTATGGTTAGAGGTTGTGATCTGGATTGAATTTTATTTCTGGAGGCAATGAGGATTAAGCGACTTGTCCGGGATCACACTAGTTAAGTCTCTGCATTCACATTTGAACTCAGATCTTCCTGACCCCTGTCCTGGGGCTCTTAGATAAGAGAGCTAAATGCATCGTAATGGCCCCTGAGGTGGTGATGTGGATGAGCAAAGGAAAGAAAGAGCAGTCAGAGAAGAAGGAAGAGAAGCAGGAGAAAGGTTGTCCCTGAAAACCTAGAAAGAAGAAAAGATGAAGAAGGGGAGAGTAATCGATAGAGCAGAGAGGTCACAAGCAATTAGGATTGAGAAAAGTCCATCGGATTCAGCGACTAAGAGACAACGGTAACTTTGGAGATATTTTCAGTGGAATGACATGGTTGGAAGACAAGATTGTAAGGAGTTTAGAAGAGAATGGGAAGAGAGAGTGGAGGCAGTTGCTGGAGATGCCTTTTAGATAAGATTAGCTGCTTACAATGGGAGAAGAGGTGATGGTCATTGGGAATGGAAGAAGCAAGTGAGGAGGCTTCCAGAATAGAGAAGACATATGTTTGTAGGCTATAAAGGGAGAGATTGACAATCAAGACAAATAGGGCAATCTGGGAGGTCATGGGATAGAATGCTCAGAGTGGAGGTGCAATCTGAACCTTGCCACCAAGTGTGTCAGAGGTTGTACCCTCTATGTCACATGCCACAAAACCCCAGGGGACTTTGGGAGAAGTAGAGGAAGGGTGATGAGGAGTGACCGCTGAGTCTTATATCCCCCTACTTCCCTCGATCTGCAATTGCTACATAGAGTTGATATTTTATATTTGTAAGAAGGTAGTCAAGCCCTGTAAGACATAGAGTCTAATAAGGAAACCCTTTTGAGATGGTCAAGTTCTGAAGTTTTTCTTGTACTGAACCTAGGGGGCCCTGGGCAACCCCAAGGAATGCAGTCCCCAAGCAAGGTGCTGCCTTCACGACGATTTTCCCCGGGACCACCACCACCACCACCACACTCCTCCTCCTCCTCTTCCTCCTCCTCCTCCTCTTCCTCCTCCTCTTCCTCGGCTCCTCATCCCGGCGGCCCAGCCGCACAGGCCAGTCCGACTTCCAGCCCACTGACCGAACCCCAGCCGCCCCAGCCGGAGCCGCGGAAATCCCAGCCTCATCCACAGCTAAAGTAAGAGACCACTGAACTTCCCACTTTCCTACCCTGACCCTTCCCTTCATTCCTCCTCCCCTCCTCCTACCTTTCCTTTATTTATCCTGCCTGAGTTCTGGGGGCTACTAGAGCAACATCTTCACTAAGGCTTTCTTCTACTGAATTATGGGTAAGAAGGGACACCTAGGATAGGAAAAGGGCTTGGAGAGGCTGGGGAAAAGATACGCTTTGCTCTGAAGTCGAGCTCATCTTCTCCTTCCCCTGATGTCCTTCTCTCTCCAGAATCAGAATCTTGGGTCTGGGAATCTCAGTCTGGGGACAGACCCCCACTCCCACCCCCTAAAAGCACAGACAGAGCAGGAAGAGACTTCTGAAATCACCTTGCCTAAACCCTTCATTTTACAAAGGAAGATAATTATTCCAGGGAAGGAAAGATATCTCCCCAAAGTCACAAAGTTATCATTCTAGAGCTGAGACTGGAGCCCAGCTTCCTGAGCAGCACTTTGATAGCCCTTCCAGAACCGTTAGCTACTCAGTTTTCAGATCGTTTTGATGTATGTGTGTGTGTGTGTACAGTTTCCTGCCTCATTTTTTTTTCTTTCTGTTTCTCTTTAAGTCTAACTAATGACCTTGGGCATATGTAAAGTTATTCAGAGGGAAAAGGAGGAAGTGGGATGGTTTTCAGCCTTTTTATGGAGGAAAGACTGGACCAAAAAAATCTGGATTTGAATCCCACCTTGGATACTCCTTGTGTGACTTTGGGCAAGTCACTTAGTTTTTTCAAGTGTGAAATGGATGAAAGATAGGATTTAAATGCTTCTACAACCTCTTTCTACTCCAGATCTATGATTCAAGGAGCTTCACAACCTGCTAGTCTCCGGTAGGAAAGTGAAGGACAGTCCATTTGGAGACTCCTCCCCCTGCCTTCTGGTCTTCCCCATCCTCAGAGCTTTTCTTACCCAGAAGTCTCTGATCCCCAGAATTCTCTGATCCCTCACACTCTGATCCAGAAAAACCCAAGCAAAAATGAAGGTAATGAGGTGAAGACCATGTACTTGGGATAGGAGCAAGGGGGCGTAAGGAGAGACAATCTTCATAAGACCTTTGATTTAGTGTTAGAAGGAATCTAGTGGTACGGCTCCTGTATTTTGTAGATGAGGAAATTGAGTCTCAGGAAGGTAATTTGTCTAAGGTCACACATGAATCTGAGAACTTCCTGACCCCAAATCCAGTATCTTTTTGACCATCCCATGCTGCCTTTCTGCTGTACAGCTTGATGCAATGCTCATTAGCTTCCTTCCCTACTTCTTCCATCACCATTAAATCTCAAGCTCTGACTTTAGTCAGTGAAATCTGTAAGGATTCATGGCAGACCAGTCACAGCCTTGGGAAGGAGAGAAGGGAAAATGACTCATTATTTAGTTATCACAACTTCATGAGATAAAATGGGCCATAAAGCTGAGGTTGTGAGACCTTTAAGAAATCTCAGAATCCAACTCTCTCATTTTATACATTACAGAGATAGGGTGCAGTGAGGATCAATTATTGCCTAAGGTCCACACAGCAATTACTAGAGTGTATTTAGATTTGGATTCGTCTCTTGATTCTCAAGTCCAATGCTCCTGCTATCATATTGCTCTTAATTGTACTGTTTGGCTCTCTACATGGTGGGTATATAGAAGGTAAATAGAAGGTAATCTATTTCTGGAGATATCTAATATGTTGGAAATTTTGGAGAACAGTAAAGATGGTGAGACATGGAGTCATGGGATTTTATAACTTAAAAGAACCCTGTGGACCATCTCATCAAATGTCTTCAATTTACCAATGAGAAAATTGAGGCCCAGAAAATGACATTATTTGTTCAATGTCAAAGGCTTAGAGTTAGAGTTGGGAAAGACTTTCTAGTTTGATCAACTTATTTTTACAGATAGAAAAATTGAGATCCAGACAAATTGATATCTTACAAGTAACAATTTAAACTGTCGAGCCCACTTTCAGGCAGTAGCGTGACTAAGAACAGAGCCCAGATTTCAGCACTAGGCCACTGTGTTTTTAGGAACATCCCTGCTTCTAATGGTATATTGATAGAGCTTGATTTCTGACTCAAGGCTACTTTTTCCCAGTCTCCCCTTGCCACATGATGAGAGATAAGTCTCCAATCTGAGCTCCTAAATGCACACTTCCAACAGTTTTTAGACTGACTGGTAACCAAGTAGTCCATTTTGACCTCCCTTCTCTCTTTATCATCCCCCTTTCTGGATTCTTTCCCTCTTGCCAGGCTTCCGAATCACTCCTTGCCATCATCCCTGGCTGAGGCCCTGGCATGAGCTTTATTGTCTCTAGGTTGAACCCTTCCAGAGCAGCCACTGACTGGTGGGGAGGAGTTACCCTTCCTGGTCCTCCACCCCCTGGAGGCTAGCATGTGGAGACAAATCCCCAGCCCTAAATGGAAGGCAGGGCACTTTGCTCACCTGTATTCAAAAGGACAGAAACTTTAAGGATCCTCGAGAGAGGGAGTTTCCCAGATTTCAGGCCTGGCAAGCAGATATTTAAGGAGTGCCAACAGGACTCAGAGAAAGGATACTGGGCAGAAAGCTGCAAGGAAGGAAACATGAGGTAGCCCCCATGGGCAGCTAGTAGCCAGCCTCTCTTGTCAGAAGCTGATCTAACCTTCATCCCAGTCCTTCCAGACTGAATCTTCCAGCCCTCAGGCTCTCCTCAGAGCAAATCAGAAAGACCCAGAGGATGAATATCATCCTGAAATATGTGTGTTTAAGAAAGAAAACAAAGGAACTGTGGGGCACACATGAGTCTCCAGCACATTGTAGATGTTATCCTGCTATGCTTGGAGGCAGCCACTTTACAGATGGGAAAGCTGGGGCCTGAGAAACTGTCCTAGGGTTTCAGGTTCCTATCTATTGATGGAAATCCATGGTCTATGCTGGGGAGAAGCGAAAGACCCGTGATTTCCGAAACACACAGAGAGAGTGGATGGACTTTTTGATGCTTGATAAGTGACGTTTCCTTCCAGCGTGCTGTCGGTCTAGTTTTCCTGTCCAGTTGTCTTGGGCCAATAGGACAAGTTCTCTTCTCTTCCTTTCTTCTTTTGCTTTATCCTAGTCTTTCGTATCCCAACCCCATTCCCAAGTTTCCTCAGTCCCGGAATAGAGAGAATAATCCAGGAGTGTTCCAGCCGTTCTTCGAGGGGACGCAGGATCAGTCAGTTGGCTGCAGTTACCGCAGGGAACTTTGGGAGGCTGACTTGAGCCTGACCTGATGGGACCAAGTTGGAAAGAGTCCACGCCCACAGAATTAAGGAAGGGGGAGGAGAGAGCTACCCACGGAAAAGCCCGGGGTTGTTCAGGCTAAGGGACCCTCCCGCCCCAGCACTCCCCCCCTCACATCCCCACAGGCTCTGCCGGGGTGTCTACAGTCGAACAACTCCATCCCCACACTCCTTTGAGTTGGGACCGAGTTGCTGCGTGTCATCACAGCCTCTCCCATGGTGTGCCACCCGCCTCTCCTCCTGTCCTTCCCTGACCCCCGGAGCCTCTCCTCCTCTCACCCCCACCCCTGTGCTCCTGCCCACAAGGGACATCCCCACGGGGCCAAGCATGTCTCCTAGCTCTTCCATCTCCCCGGGGAGCAGCCCCTCTCTCACGATCTCTCTGTTTTTTATCTTCAAGCAAGTCCCAGTCCTTGACCAATGCCTTCAGCTTCACTGAGTCCTCCTTCTTCCGGTCATCAACGAATGAGGACGAAGCCAAAGCCGAGACCATCCGCAACTTGAGGAAATCCTTTGCCAGCCTCTTTTCAGATTAAGCCCTTGGAGCCCCAGCTCCCTCCCGAGCAGTGTGTCTAGCACCTCTGACAGCTCCCAGCCCCGCCTAGTGAGACTACCCCCCCCATCATTCTGTGCCCTCCCCCCTCTCCGCTCCATCCCCGTATCAAGCAGTCCATGTAGCTTCGGAAGGCCCCCGGAAGGCAGGCGCAGGTCAGCAGGGAGGAGCGCACAGACTCCCCCGTGGCCCCGTCTCGAAGTCCCGTTAGCTGTGATCTGGGTGGCCTGACTGTGATGCTCTGATCCCGTCCCCCGCAACATCAGGAGAGCTCTCCTGGAGGACTCTGGGAGGCTGTAGCTAGTGCAGTATAGTTGCATGCTTCTATTAAAGTGTTTATTTTCATTTTGTTTTCTTCATATTGGGTTTTAGTCAGTGCTTTCTATGTGGAGAATAAACAGAAATCCTCTACCCTCAGATTCCTAGGAACCCATTCATAGCCGATTTTCTTGTCAGCTTCACTGTGAGAACAAAAGAAACCGGTTTCCTTGTGCCCCCCCTCCCCCGTGTCACCAGCTACAGTGTCCTGCCGCGTTTCTGAAGCATTGTCGCCCCTCCTGACACCAGAACCCATGGCTCTTGTTCTGCCGTCCTGGCCCATTGCTGGGAGGACGGAGCTCTGAAGCTACACTGTGAAGAAAAGTGCATGACGGTGTGATAGCACCAAGGCTAGTTCTGTGTTCTCCCAATAAATGCTGAGCCAAGTGGTTAACGACCGAAAAAGCGAGCGGCAGTGGCAGTGTTTGTGTCAGCAGGGAGGTGGGCCCAGGTCCGGGCTTGTTGGGAGACGGCCAGGACGCCTGTTGGGTGTGTGCGTGCATGGGAGCCTTTGTGTGTGTGCATGTGAGAGACAGAGGAGGAGAGGGAGGAAAGGAAGGACAGAAAGGGAGGGGAGGGAGGGAAGGAAGGAAGGAGGGAAGGAGGGAGGGAAGGAAAGGAAAGGGAAAGGAAAGGAAAAAGAGGAAAGGAAAGATAGGGAGGGAGGAAGGAAGGAAAGGAGGAAGGGAAGAAGGGAGAAAGGGAGGAAAGGAAAGGAAAGGAAGGGAAGGAAGGAAGGTAAAAAGGGAGAGAGGAAGGAAAGGAGGGAGGAAGAGAGGAAGGAGGAAGGAAGAAAAAAGGAATGAAGAAAAAAGGTGAAAGGAGAGATTTGTCTGTGTTTGTGCATAAAGACACATGCATGGGTCATTGAGTGAAAGGCAGCATATATAAGTATATGTATGTAGGTACTTATAAAAATATAGATATGGAATCATACTTTAATTTAGGGCATGTGATTTTATTAAGGAACATATGAATGAAGAGATATACATGAATAACTATGTGTGAGTATATATGTGTGGGCATGTGAGTATAAGAAATTCATATGTGACTAAGGATATAGAAAGGAATGCATAGATGTTAATAAGCCTGAGAGATATTAACCCCATTATATAGATGGATAAACTGAGGCTGAGTTGAATATCACAGAGTTAAGGTTCACACAACTAATAAGAGATGAGGCAGGATTTGAACTCATGTTTTCATAACTCCAGGCCCCGTATCTATCTTAGTTGCTTCTAATGTAAAGAGGACATGTGTCCTGAATGTACAAATCCTTGTGGATGTGTGTGTATGTGTGTGTGTGTGTGTGTGAATGTGATTTTACTGAGTACTTCCTAAATGAAGAATCATGAAATTTCAGAGCTAGAAGAGATTTCAGGATATGTCTAGCCCAGCTTAAACTCAAACTCTCTTCTCTCCAACACACCTGATAAGCAGTCATCCCAGCTCTACATTATTCTATTATTCTACAAGTATTCTGGTGAGGGGGATTATCCATGAGTACCTGAGGCAGCTCATTCCAAATGTGGAATAAATAACCAAAGTGGTCTTTATGATTCTCTGAAATGTATGTGTGAGAGAAACAGAAAAAGAGTGTGTGTGTATTGGTCCTTGGGCTCAAGGTATCATGAAGTCATATTCTATGCTAAGGAAAAGTCATGTTTCAGTTCTTGGGACACTCATCTGGTGTAGGACCAGCATTACACACTGAAGAAAAAAAAGTCCATTAACACCTCACCCCAGACCTCAGTTCCTTCAGTTGTAAAATGGATTTGGGCTGAATGGCCTCTAGTTCTAAGTTGGTGATTCTAAGAGGTCTAGTGCTTTCTAACCCATTCTAACTGGGAAAGAAACAAGAATGGCCCCATCAAACTCAAGAGGGAAGAAACCATGAGGACATGGGAGCAGGAAGAGAGCAGATCTCGTATTTATGAACCACAATGGAGATTCAGACCTAAGAAAAGTCACCAACTCTCAGCCCCATTCTCGGCTTAGCCCCAGGACTATCAATAATGATCCACTGAGCTAGTGATGGAGGTGTTCGATCTGGAGATAATATCCAAAAGGGGGGACCTAATTAGGCAATTGTGACATTTTCTTCCCGGGATCCAACTTCTTAAAAGAGACAAAACAGAAAAACAAAAACAGAAGTGAGAGAAAAATTAACTTCCACTCACCTATGATTTATAATGAGTATTTGGATTCATGAAAAGCAGCTATGGTTCTGGGCACATGGTTGAGTAGAGCAAGCCCTGGATTGGGAGACAGGAGACCTGCATTCTGGTCCTCACTCCCCAGTACCTACCTGGAAAGACAGCCTGGCACATCATCATGAACTTGGAAAACTCATCTGGGTTTCTTTTTTCTCAATCATAGAATAAAGATATCAGATTAAGTGACCTCCAAGACCCTTCCCACCTATGTCTGGGTCTGTTTCGTCATCTGTTAATGAGAGGGTTAGACTTGACAATAAGGTCTTGGAACAAGTATATCTAGAACCCCTATAAGCAAGCACCTTTCCAAGTGAGATATTGTGAAAGCTGTAAAAAATACAATGTTGGGGTCCCTTCTCTCAAGAAGTTTCTGTGCTAGTTATCAGAGGAGATGAGATTTATATGTATAAAAATAGTTACGTGGAAATCAGCCAACGTACAATTCATTACTTCATTTATTCAATAAAGAAGCAAACCTACAGACATTTTTAAAAGAATTACTACATGTCAGACAGTGTGAGAAACTGGGAGCACCTAGAGCTCAAGGGGAGAAGAAACCAGGAGAATATGGGAGCGAGGAGGGGGCAGACCTCATAACTGCAAGGAAAAAAAGTGAAAATAGTCCCTTTGTTCAAAGAGCTTACATCCGGTAGGATTGTACAAGACCATGGAGAGGTCTCCCCAGGACTCCTCCCACAGTCCAACCTCCAGGGTAAAAGGATGGAAAAGGAAACCTGTCCTCGGCTTTGACCCATGTCCCCAGCCATGAGTAACAGACTTCATGCATCTTATTCCAGTCAAACCCAACTGGTTCTTAGAGAATTACTCATCCTGCCATATATGATGTCAGAGCAGAAAATCATGATCATTTATTTGAAAAAATGAGTCAGGTCTAAACTGTTAGCTGGGATGACAGAAAGGAGAGAAGGGAGGGAGGAACAACCCCACGGGGAATATTCTGCTCCCTACTAGAGATTAATCGAGTTCCATCCAGCAGCTAAGAGGGGAGCTGATCTGGACATTCAGTCCAGAGAAGTTCTTAGAGGAAAAAAACCGTTTCTTTCCAGGTGAAGACTACACAAGGCTCCAAATGGAACTGTTTCAGATTGGAGATGATTGTAGGGGCTAGATAATCAACAATCAATTGATTAAGATGCATTTTTTTTTTCAACCACCTACTTAGGCAAAGAGTTGTGCTGATAAGAGTGAAAACAGGACTCCATCCCAGGTCCGTGATAAGAGATCAGTCAGTTTTAAGCCCTGCCCAATTGATCTCCAAGTGAGATGTTGTAATATTATCCCATCAGTTTACCTTACTGGGATTCCCAGTCTTCCCGGTCTTATCACCACCACCAAGCTCTGTCTTTACTATCTAAAGTTCTCCTTCCCTACCCGGACAATCTGTTTTTAACCCTTACCCCAAGACTAAATTAAAACAAGTTATCTTGTGATAAGGCACTATCTTGTGCAAGAAACTATACTAGAAAACAAAAAAGAGAGCCAAAGGCCTACCTAATAAACATAAGGGGAGTAATTCCATCAATAAATGAAGATGGCAGCAGGAAAAGGGAAAAGAATACCCTCTGTCTCCTCTGGCATTTTCAGTATAGTTGTACCACAACGGGTACTCCGCAATCAATGGAACATGCATTTTTCAAAATTTACTATAGTCAAAGGCCTGTGCTAACATGAATGAATCAGATTAGTAAGACCACTAACTAAAACGAGCCCCAAGGATTTTCTTTCTTATTATGACAGAAGGGAAAGGCTGGGAATCAAAAAACCTGGCTTCTATTCCTGGTATTATCACTTGATCTTTTTGGACCTCAGTTTCTCCATTTGTAAAAATGAAGGAAATGGACTAGATAATTTGTAGTCTCCCTTCTATTACCAACATCCTATGATTCAATCAATAGACCAGAATTTTCTTAAGCACCTACTATGTACCAGGCAATGTGCTAAGAGCTGGGGATTCTATGATTTTGTGACCTCATTCACATTTAAAAAAACAAATGGGTGGATGAATGGATAGCTAAATGAATAAAAATGACAGAGAGATGATGATGATGATGATGATGATGATGATGATGGATAAAGAAAAGTGGTGAATTAAAGAAAGTGAAAGTGGAATAATTCTAGACCTTGAAGGCATTGACTTCAGAAACAAAGAAAAAACAAAAAACAAGAATCAGGTAGGTACACATATGCATAAAGGAACCATTTTTACATAAATTCATTGCCGATATACCAGAAAGGTATAATAGTGGTATCAGTCAAATTCCACTTTTTCAAGGAAAATCCAGTCTGTCAACAAACATTTATTAAGTGTCTATTGTGATCAAAGTACTATAGAGGAAGCAAATAATAATAATAATAAGTTAAGCAAATCATTCACTTTCTCTGAACCTCAGTTTCTTCATCTCTAAAGTAAAGGAGTTAAATATTAATTCCCTTCCAGATCCCAATCTATCATCCCATTATTCTTGGCGTGAATTCAAGCTGCTACGTGCTGAATGCCAAATGAAAAGCACCATATACTTTTCCTGAATTTAACAGCAGAAGAAATGTTCACCTCTGACTGGGTTGTCAAGAATTGATATCCCCAAGAAGATGAGATGCAAAATAGGCCTTGATCATTTGATAAGATCATTTAATAATAAATGGCTACTCTATTCAAGAAAAGTCATTTCCCTTCCTACCGGATAGGACTATTCAAACGCAAAAAAGAAGAAGAAATAGTCTCTTCCCAGAAGTAGCATTTCCTATTTCCTGAATAGGAAGAAAGGATAAGTAAGAGGTTTCTTGATAGGAAGAATTCACAGGCTCAAGGAATATTTGAGCTAGAAGTGACATTATCTAGTGCTACCATTTCACTTCCCAGTTGGAGATGTGGGCCTCCAAAAGGTAAAATAATTTATTCACTAGTACATAGCCCTTTGGTAACAAAATTTCTTGTAGAACTGGATTTCATACCCATTCACCACCTTTCCAGTGCCCTTTCCATGACACATAACATACATACACACATGTGTGTGTACACACACACACATACACATACATACACTTTGCTTCTGTAAAAGGAAAGAAATGAGAATTTGATGGAGGAGGCAGAGAAGTGGAGAGAGGAAGAGCAGCGTGAAGGAAGGGGAATAGAACTGAATCAGAATCTAGATCCTAAAGATAACATCAATTTCATATCCAAAGTCCCATTCCACATTAAAGAACACTTCCTTTCTGCTAGATTTCCCTTAGAACTCTGTCTTTCTCTGTCTCCTATGTCCCGGTCTATAGGGAGAGTTTTCAAACTACTTAGCACCTTTTCCTGAGACCATGGTTCTTAATTTTTAGTTATTCAACTATGAAAAGAGCTTTCTTTATCAAAACTATATGGTTTCTCAAATTAAGTAAGTTAGTCCCTAAGAAAAGATCCTCTGTGATGGTCAGGAAAAGAAATCCCAGAGTGTCCCCAGACAATTATTCTTCAGCAGTGATCCATCCTAGCAGTAAATCATTTGTATATGTTCAGCAGATACAAGCATACACACGTATACACACACTACAATTTCACCATCAATGTCAAAGGGAAGAAATATATAAATTATGATTTAAATATGTATGTGTGATTAACTCTAAAAATAGGAGCAGAGTGATGTAGATAAAAGAGCCAGATTTGGAATTAGGATAATTGTGGTTTTAAGTCTTACATTTGATATATGTAACCTGCACAACTAATTAACTTTTTGGTACACCTGCCATCTCTAATTTTCAGAGTTCATTCTGCATTGATAGAGGGAGCTTCCTCACCAGGAAGGACAACTATAAGATGATACCATTATATAAATTTTTTGGCCAAATATTTAAGACCTTGTATATTCAAATGAATATCACCTCCTTAAGAACAGTTCCCTTGATAAACTGTTTATTCTAAGAGGCCCAGAGATCTTGCAGGAACCCGTCTTCAGAAATAACCTGCAGCACTTATGTAGCCAGATCTTTTAAGTATTGTTTGTGATATGGATTTCCATCCTCTCAAAAGGCATTTTATTTTTAACAATCAAAAGTCATCTGGAGATGATGTTGAGAGCTGGGGAGATGGATGGCTTCTGTTTCCATCCAAAACAAGGTACAACTATAAAGTAACCTGGTGAAGGCGGCCCCCATTGAGGATCCTAGGATCATATATTTAATGATGAAAGGGATTTCTATTCCAGTTTCCTCGTTTTACAGGTGAAATAATTATAATTCAGAAAATTTTCGTGACTTGCCCAGGTCACACACACATGGGGTTTGAATTTAGGCCCACAGATCTGGAGCTGCAAAGGCCCTCTGGTCCAATCTCCTTATTTTACAGATAAGGGAACTGAGGCCCAAATTGCTTAAATGATCTGCTCAAAGTTTCAGACAGTTGATGTTATGGTCAATTTTGAACCTACAGAAATTGTCTGTTCTGACTCCTTCATTTGATGGATGGGGAAACTGACCCCAAGGAGGTCCAGGGAACACCCACAGTAGCTTGAGTAACAATGACATCACTAGAATTCATATGAAGCCTCCTAAGGAGACTACTCTGAAGGGGAAATACTCATGTAGATTAGTTAATTCTTTGAAAAATGAAACTCCTACATCCTTAGATACAGAGAATACCTTTGAACTTCTCAATGTTTAGGGTTTCTCCTGCTCTAATATGCATCTGAGGGACAGGTAATGGACGGGGTTTCAGAGAGCATGCTAAATGATCCCTAGGGCCTCTCCCAGCCTGAAGATTTTATGACTCTGTGACTCTTGGGTCTGGTTCTACTATTTGATCTAAGGCTCAGTTTTCTACTTGAAAGGGACTTTCCCTCTTACAGTCTCCCCAGGTTCTGAATTCTGTTTGTTGTAACCCATGGAAAAAGTGATGCAACTTATTTTCTGTTTGATTGATCTACCTCCCACACAGCACACCATCACTTTCCAGGATGGGCCCCAGAGCTTCTTTGCTCGGCACTAATGTCAGGGCAAAGCTTATCCATTTTTAAAATCTAATTTCAAATGAAAATGAAGTACTCATAGGATAACAGATTTAGGATGGACGGCATCTTAGAGGCCATCTTGTCCTACTCCTGAGGCTCAGGGAGGTTGCTCACAGGTAGGGACAGAGGCTGCATTGGAATCCTCTTGTCCAAATCCAGTGATTTTGCCCCAGGGTTCTATGCTGTCTCTCTAGATTTCTTTTCTTCTCTTACATTACATTCTCCCACATCTGGGCCTGTCACTTACTCTGGGAAATGAGCTAAGACCAGGGGACACTGACATTGTGAAGTGGTTGCAGAATTTCCTTCCCAAGAAACATTCAACCTTCTTTCTTTTGGTTAAAAAGCATTTCCCATCCCTTCCCCAGTCACCCTGACAGACAATCATCCTTCCAGCCTTGGATTGCCTTTTTGTTGTTCAGTCATTTCAATTGTATCCAATTCTTCATGAGCCATTTGGGATTTTCTTGGCAAAGATACTGGAGAAGTTTATCACTTCATTTTACAGATAAGGAAAGGGAGGTAAACAGGATGAAAAGACTTGCTCAGGGTCATGCAATTAGTAAGTATCTGAGGCAGGATTGTCCCTACCCAGTCTGATGCTTCAGACTCCTTATGGTACATTCATTCAAACATTCAAATTATAAGCAGAAGCTGTCCTTGAAAAACTACTTGTTCTGGAAGGTGAGTCAGTTCCATCCCTTCTTTCCCTGGGTTCCAGACCCTGATCTAAAATTTCTAGAGGAGAAGCTAGACTCCACACCTTTGAACCTGACCTCTTCATACCTCTCCAGTCTTCTTATTCTTGACTCCCACCTACAAGCTTTATATTCCAGCTCCCTTTTTCTTGAATAGGATAATTCATCTCCTCTCTCCACGCCTTTGCATTGACTATCACTATGTTTAAAATACTCTCCTTCTTCACTTCGGCCTCCCAGAATTTCTGACTCCCTTTCTTAGATGATAAATTCCCTGAGGGCAAAGATTGTGTCTTTCTTTGTATCCCCAGTATTTCCCTGGAATCCACTGACTTTTGGCAAGGGAGTGGCTTTTTAGGCCAGCCTTGCTTGGGGAGATTATGGAATAAAGGTGCTTAGTTCAGGGCCCACAGGGGAGCGGGGAGTATTTCTGAAAGCCCACAGACATGAGAGTGAGCACCAAAATGATGAGCTTCTGATTATTAATTACAACACAATGTACCCTCTCATCTTTCCTTAACTCGCAAAGGACGTCCACAGATAAGACTAACAAAGATCAAAGTATCTCTGTGGGTCCCCATCTCCTCAATATCAAAGGTCATGAGCCCCCATCGCTGTGTCTACATTTTCTAATCAGCCAGAGAACACAATCTATTTAAAGTAAAGCAATGCATGAATTAGCATAATAAGAAACACAACCATGAAGCATTTTCTCTGTGCAGCTGGAACTCATTGCCCTACAAATACACATCCCATCAGTGGAAATCAAGGACATGTATATGAGACTTTGATGCACACACACAGAGGAGACATGTGCTCAGAGGACTTTCCTGGAAGATTACACACTGAGGGAGCATGTCTAGGGCAATTCACAACTGAGATGTCACAGGATTGCTGAGTGTCCTGGTGATGTCATCACATTTTTCCTGTTGGACAAGTTCTCCACCTGTCTCCTGAAGGTATGTCTCAGTATTGCACCACTGGTTCCTTCCTGGTCACTTCTGAGTTGAAATGTCTCTGCTTCTGGCTTTGGCTCCAGGTGGAATCCTTAACTAGTGTTTGCTCCTTTTTCCTCACAGGAGAAGTCTCTTCCAAAACCTGTTTAGTTTAATCCCCAAGGCTTTTTTCTGCTATCAGTCTTTTTAAAAGCAGAAACTCTAATATAACAGTCATTATTTTCCCAATTTTAAAACTCTTCTACTCTCCCATGAAGATGAGTAAAAGGGGGAAAGAAATAAAATAAAATTAAGCCCAAGGATAAAGTGATTATCTCCCTCCTGCTTAACTGCCACCTAAATTCAGAGGGTCCAATCCTCAGTGGCTTTGGAGTGGATATATAGAGCCAAAGTTAGAAAATAGATACATACATGTGTGTGTATGGATGTCAAGTAAAGTCGAGAAATATACATATATACGTATGTATATGTTTAATGACAGAGAGATCAACAAGCAAATATCTATTAAGCCCCTACTAGGTGCCAGACAGTTCTCTAAGTTGCAGAGCTGATGCTGAGTTATATTAGTAACAGGTTTTTCTTCATTGAATATTCCCTTCACAAGTCTGATGTACCCTCCCCAAATGCTCCAAACACTGTGCTAGACACTAGAGATTCAAAGAAAAAATAGTTTCTTCAAAAGGCTTTGCAATTGTCAATGATGAAAAATTACCCATGCATATATCTTGTAAATAAAAAGCTATATAAAAAAAAGATAATAACTACCAGGGGAAAAAACAAAAAATAGTTTCTTCTCTCAAGAAACCTACATTGTAAGATTTTCTGGGCTTGAATCAATCCAATAGTAATTTTTTTCAGGGAGGAAATTCATCACAGCAAAGGGCTTAGTTAGTAGGAGCCACTGAAAGGCTACTTGAGATCCCTTCTCAGATTCTCTTCTGAGAGATGGACATTCATGCAGGGGAAAGAATGAGATTGACAAAGGTCTTCTCCAATCTGAGCAGTCAACATTAGGCAGGAGATTACGGACTTTAGGTCTATACTGCCATGAAAATTCTTGTAAGGACAGGAAGGTACAGGCTGTAGTTGTAGAATTTGTCCCCCTAAGCAAAGCTTCTCCTTATTTCATTCAACATTCATTCCAAAAATCAGTCAAACTTGGACCTCAGAATCAGGAAACCTAGATGAACACATACTGGATGTTGTGCAGCCTAGGTGGCGCAGTGGATAGAGCACAAGCCCTGAAGTCAGGAGGACCTGAGTTCAAATTTGGCCTCAGACACTTAACACTTCCTAGTGTGACCCTGGGCAAGTCACTTAACCCCAAAGGCCTCAGCAAAAAGAAAAAAGGAAAAAAAAAAAAACATACTGGATTGTAACCCTGGGTAAGTCACATAACCTTAGGGTATTCCTGGTAGCTCTTTGATATTATAAACTATAGTTGCCTATTTGATTTAGTAATAAGGATTTCTTCATATGAGTTCCTTACTTCAATTAAATCATAAGCTGGGGCCAAAAAAATGTATATAACATTGTGCTAGGTACTGTGAACCCCTCCTCCACCCTACAAAAATTTAGATGCAATTTAAATCAGAAAGAATTTATTAAGCAACAACTATGAACTGGGCACTAGGGATACAGAAGCCAAACAAAAAACAATGATCAGATCTGATGATTAGAATGAGTTGGACCATTTGTCTGGGTTCTTGTTCAGTCATTTATTAGCTGTGTTCACCTCTTCATGATCCCATTTGGCATTTTTCTTGGAAAAGATACTAGAACCGTTTGCTATTTCCTTCCCCAGCTCATTTTACAGATGGAGAAACTGAGGCAAACAGTTACATGACTTGTCCAAGGTCATACAGCTAATGTGCTGAGTTGGATCTGAACATCTCTGTGCTGATGATTATCAGATCTACCTATCCTTCATCAAACTCTCTACTGACCTCCAATCTTGCATCTCCAAATGCCTTTCAGATATCTCAAGCCGGATGTCCAGTAGACATCTTAAATTCAGTATGTCCCAAACAGAATTCTTTATCTTTCCCCCTAAAATCTTACCAGCTCCTACATTTTCCATTACTGCAGAGGGGAATGCCATCTTCCCTCTCCCTCAACCCATATCTACATGATTGCCCATCGATTTCACCTTTGCAGAATGTCTACAATGCATCCCCTTCTCTTCTCGTACCCAGTCACCTCTTTAATATAGGACCTCATCACCTCACACTTTGACAATTGCAACAGTTTGCTGATGGGTCTGCCTGCCTCAACTTTCTCTCCACACTAATCCATCCTCCATTCAGCCACCAAAGTGATTTTCTTAAAGTACAAATCCAACCATGTCACTTCCTACTCAACAAAGTCCAGTGACTCCCTATTGTCTCCAAAATCAAATCAAAATGCTGTTTGGCACTCCAAGCCCCCCATAACCTAGCCCCCTCCTACCTTTCCAGTCTTTTTATATCCTTCTTACTCCCTGACACATACTCTTCAATCTTCCTAGTGATTCCACAAACAAGACACCCTATGTCTTGGCTCTCCACATTTTCTCTCTTTTATACACTATTGACTCCCTGACTTCCTTTAAGTCCCAACTAAAATCCCACCTTCTACAAGAAGCCATCCCCAATCTTTCTTACTTCTTACTAGTACCTTCTTTGTTGATTATTTCTTATTATCTTGTATTTAACTTGTTTGCAAATTGTCTTCCACATTAGGTTGTATATTCTTTGAGTGCAAGGACTGTCTTTCACCTCTTTCTTGGATCCCCAGAGCTTAGCCCAGTGCCTGGCACATAGTAGGTGGTTTATTAATTGATGGGTTCAGTAATTATTGTCCCCATCTTATAGCTGAGGAAACCAAGCTTTGGAGGTGACTTACCCATGCTAACCTTACTAGTAAGTGCTAAAAGTGGGTTTGGAGCCCAATTTTCTCCTGACTCCAAATCCAGTACTCTTTCTGACTGCCTTTTTATGGATATTGAATACAACTATTCTGAGAACAAGGAAGAAGGAAGGGAAGGAAGGAAGGGAGGAAGGGAGGAAGGGAGGGAGGGAGGAAGGGAGGGAGGAAGGAAGGAAGGAAGGAAGGAAGGAAGGAAGGAAGGAAGGAAGGAAGGAAGGAAGGAAGGAAGGAAGGAAGGAAGGAAGGAAGGAAGGAAGGAAGGAAGGAGGGAGGGAGGGAGGGAGGGAGGGAGGGAGGGAGGGAGAGAGAAAGGAAGGAAGGAAGGAAGGAAGGAAGGAAGGAAGGAAGGAAGGAAGGAAGGAAGGAAGGAAGGAAGGAAGGAAGGAAGGAAGGGAAAAGAAATGAGAGAGAGAAGGGAGAAGAGAAAGAGATTGATAGAGGGGGAGTGGTAAGGGAGGGAGGGAGGAATGAAAGAAGGAAGGAAGGAAGGAAGGAAGGAAGGAAGGAAGGAAGGAAGGAAGGAAGGAAGGAAGCAAGGAAGCAAGGAAGGAAGTGAGGGAGGAAGGAAGGAAGGAAGGAAGGAAGGAAGGAAGGAAGGAAGGAAGGAAGGAAAGAAAGAAGGAAGGAAGGAAGGAAGGAAGGAAGGAAGGAAAGAAGGAAGGAAGGAAGGAAGGAAGGAAGAGAGGGAAAATAAATGAGAGAGAGAAGGGAGAAGAGAAAGAGATTGATAGAGGGGGAGTGGTAAGGGAAGGAGGGAGGAAGGAAGCAAGGAAGGAAGGAAGGAAGGAAGGAAGGAAGGAAGGAAGGAAGGAAGGAAGGAAGGAAGGAAGGAAGGAAGGAAGGAAGGAAGGAAAGAAGGAAGGAAGGAAGGAAGGAAGGAAGGAAGGAAGGAAGGAAGGAAGGAAGGAAGGAAGGAAGGAAGGAAGGAAGGAAGGAAGGAAGGAAGGAAGGAAGGAAGGAAGGGAGGGAGGGAGGGAAGAAAGAAGGAAGGCTTTGTTTCAGAAAATAACTCAGGATTGTTTACTGAAAGCTTTGCACAGTTTCCCAAATGGAATCCATCCTGCTGTCTTCTTTCTATCTCTTTTTAGAGTGAATCCCATCGACACTGTTTTTCGAACACATATGCTCTGATCCACCAACTCTGAGGGCAGTCCCGATCACTTACATGAATAGCCCAAACCATACTTACTCTTCACACACTTGGTTGATTCTGTGTGACTTATTAGGCTAAACTCTTTTGAGGAATTATGGATCTGATTTTGTAAGCTCTACATTGTTTTGGAACTTGACGCAATATCACAATCCTATTCACAAAAAGCAACATTTTGAGATTTCACCATCTATAGGCAATGCTTCATTCATTTGAACTCTGCCAGATATCCTCCATGACAGTGGTGAACAGTTCAGCAAAGAGGCATTTGGTTTCATGCCTTGCTTGATATGAACTCCAGAAGGACCAGGTACATCAATTGACAGAAGGTTTTATTATAATTTACTATAATTTCTACTTTATGTACAAATGAACTTTAAGCATAAATGATTAATAAATAGATATTATTTTACTTGGAAATTTAAAAATTATCCTATTGTTACTATTTTCTTTGCTTTATGGATTTTTTTAATGCACTGCATTAATTGATGCAACTTGGTTCTTCAAGCTACTCTTAAATTTCAGTCCTTTAAAAATTTTTTTTTGGATTGTCTTGTGAGCATAGATGTGAAGGCTGCAACTCTTAAATCAGTTCCTCTGAGCTCCATTATTAATCCTTGTAGACTGTCTCCAGTCTCTGAGACTATCTTAATGAGTTTATCCTTCGCTGAGTTGGGGATCTGTTCAGTCACATTTGATTCTTTTTTGATCCCTCCCTGGCTTCTCCCCAACTCCTCCCATACTCTCCCCCTCACTCCTTGGACCCTGCCTCTACTCCTCTTCTCCCCTGAGACTTTAAAAGTTGTTACCCCAGAAGCATGTTGCTTAATCACCTGATTCTTCCTTGTTCAATTACTTTTGATGGAAGTTTGTATTTCTAAAATATAAAATTATCTTTATTTTTACCCAATTATATGTACTAGTCCTTCCTTATAATCAGGAGGGGACTAACACTCATTTATTAAATACCAACTCTATGCCCAATATTGTGTAAGCACTTACAAATATTATCTTATTTGAAAATCATTTAAAAACTCATCTTTTATTGAATTTCTCATGAAATTGTGTTTGATCTTAATAAATATATAGGAAACACCTTATTGAGTGTAATTTTTAAAATTCTAGATTTTGTTCTTTTTTGTTATTAGCAAATAATAAATACAAAGATTTGTTGCTGAAAATCACATGATAAAGTATAACTTTGATGTGCACATCTAAATACTCTTTTTGGTCTGGACTGGTAATTTCATCTCTTTTTCCCTTCCACCCATGCAAACTAGCTGCTCATAATCTTAATGAATTACCTGAAGGCACTGAAATATATAGACTTGACCAGAGTAACACAGCCAACTCTCTGAGTCCATAATGGCAAAAAAGAGAGGCTACCCTCTCTTGGTAAAAAAGAAATCCTCTCTGGGAGCTCCCTTCGGTAATGGATCCATGGGCCTAGTTTTTATTGTTTTATATTTTTAAAAGCTTTTTATTTTCAAAACATATTCATAGGTAATTTTCAATATTCAACCTTGCAAAACCTTGCAGGTCACTCCAGTCCCTCCCATAGATCACAAGCAATCTAATTTATGTTAAACATATGCAAATCTTCTATACATACCTATGCATTTCCACAATTATCATGCTGCACAAGAAAAATCAGATCAAAAAAGAAAACAAAATGCCAGCAAACAACAACAAAAAGGTGAAAATCCTATGTTGTGATCCACACTCAGTATCCCCCAGTCCTCTTTATGAATACACATGGCTCTCTTCATCACAAGACATTGGAACAAGCTTGAATCACCTGGCTATTGAAAAGAGTCATAGCCATCAGAACTGATCATCATATAATCTTGTTGGTGTATACAGTGTTCTACTCACTGGTTCTACTCATTTCACTCAGCATCAGTTGATGTAAGTCTCTCCAGGCCTCTCTGAAATCATCCTGATGATCATTTCTTATAGAACAATAATATTCCATCACATTCATATACCATAACTTATTCAGCCATTCTCCAACTGATGGGCAGGCACTTAGTTTCCAGTTCCTTGCCACTAAAAAAAAAGGGCTGGCACAAACATTTTTGCACATATGGGTTCTTTTCCCTTTTTTATTATCTCTGAACAATTATCAGTAGAACAACTCCTGGATTAAAGGGCATGCACAATTTGATAGCTCTTCGATCATAGTTCCATATTTTTCTCCAGAATGGTTGGATCAGTTCACAACTTCTCCACCAATGTATTAGTGTCTCAGTTCCCGCCAACATTCATCGTTATCTTTTCCTGTCATTTTAGCCAATCTGAGAGGTGTGTAGTGGTACCTCAGAGTAGTCTTAATTTGCATTTCTCAGACCAATGTGATTTAGAGCATTTTTTCATATGACTGGAAATGGCTTTAATTTCTTCATCTGAAAATTGTCTGTTCATATCCTTTGACCATTTATCAAGTTGAAGAATGGCTTTTATTCTTATAAATTTGCATCAATTGTCTAAATATTTTAGAAATAAGGCCTTTATCAGAACATTTGTTTGTAAATTTTTTTTCCAGTTTACTGCTTCTCTTCTAATTTTGTCTGCATTGGTTTTGTTTACACAAAAACTTTTTAACTTAATATAATCAAAATTATCCATCATTCCATAATGTACTCTGGTTCTGCTTTGACCACAAATTCCTTCCATCTCCGCAGATCTGAGAGCTAGACTATCCTTTGTTTTTCTAATTTGCTAATAGTATCACTCTTGATGTGTAAATCATGAACCCATTTCAGCCTTATCTTGGTATATGGGGTTAGGTGTGGGTCAATCTCTAGTTTCTGCCATACTAATTTCCAATTTTCCCAGCAATTTTTGCCAAATAGTGAGTTGTTGTTCTTATCCCAGAAGCTGGGGTCTTTGGGTTTATCAAACACTAGATTACTATAGTCATTGACTATTGTGTTTTGTGAACCTAAAGTATTCCACCGATCAACTAGTCTATTTCTTAGCCAATACCAAATGATTTGATAACTGCTGCTTTATAATATAGTTTTAGGTCTAGGCCACCTCCATTTGATTTTTTTCAACCTTTTTAAATATTTTTAAAAAACAATTACAAAAAGAGAACAAGTGACCAAAAACCCAATTAAAGTGTCCAGGTCTTGAGCCTGCAAAAGACTTTGAGCATTTGTGTGCCAAGTTAATCAGTGGAAATTCAAAGTGCATTGGGGATAGGGGGACAAACAGCTGCCTCTGGAATGGAGCCCATCATGGGCAGTCAAAGGAAGGCAGGAGAAGCAGTACAGAGAACACCATGGAAATAGGACTGGAATCTTCAAGGGCTTGAAGGAAGTATTCTTTAAATTAGCTTTGAGCCCCAAGGCAACCAGCTTCTTGAAATATAAATTTAATTAAACCATTAACCCCAATAGACAGCAGCAATAATGACAAATTATAAAAAGACTAATAGCATGTGAACACTATGCCTCATTTATTATCCATCACAAAGTGCACACAAAGCTCACAAACAGGGAGAGAAATCATTTAGTCCTCCCAATGTAGAGTGCAATGGTCTCCAACCCCATGGGCCACGGACTCTTGAAGGCATAGGGTTTCACCATCTCCTTAAATGACTAAGAATTATAAATAAGCACACTCCCTTTATAGTCAGTATAAAAAATATGGTTCTCCTAGGTATATAATTACTATTCTTCAAGTGAAATTTATTAAGCACCTACTATGTGCAAGATACTATTTTAGGTACAATAAATCACCTCACCATATCTCTTCATAGGTGGGTATTATTATTATCCCCATTTTACAGATGAGCAAATAGAGATAGGAAAAAGGTCACATAACAAGGAGGTGCTCAAGGATGGATTTGAACTTAGGTCCTCCTGATTCTAGGCACAGTGCTCCACCCACTGCACCCCCTAGCTTCAGGGTACCATGCTGTGCAGAAGAACTGGCCTCTGACACATACTATCCATGTATGACCAGCAGCAGATCATTCAGCTTCTCAGTGACCAGTTAAAGGTGAGTTGTTGAAATGTGGTGAGGGAGAGGGAGAGCTACCGTGGATAGAGGACTGGGCTTGGATCAGGAAGACAATAATTCTTCCTAAGTTCAAATCCAGCCTCAGACAATCACTAACTGTGACACTGAGCAAGTCACTTAACCCTGCTTGCCTCAGTTTCCCTGTCTGTAAAGAAGAAATGAAAAACCGCTCTAGTATCTTTGCCAAAAAAACAAACAAACAAACAAACAAAAAAAAAAAACAAATGAGGTCACAAAGAGCAGGACGTGCTGGAAAATGACTAAACAACATCAGTGGAGACAATTTCTCTGCTGGGAGATTCCTACATGAATCCCCCTTTTTATTGCTCTTTAAGGTTTCTTGCTAGTGCCTCCTTCTAAATTATTTTGAAAATATCGTATATATATATATACATATATATATACACACACACATAATTTTATGTTTATTGTTGTTTCCCCCTGTGAAATGTAAACTTCTGTAGGCAAGAATTGCTTAGTTTTTGTCTTTTCAATCAATATATATTTATTAAGCACATAGACACCCAGCTTCCTCCTCTCCTTTCTCCTCCCCATTTCTCTCCTGCCTTGCAGGGCAGGCAAATGTATACATATATATGTGTATGTGTGTGTAAATATATCAATATATCACTTATAGTAATAAGCCAGTCATTGCACTAAGCACTTGTACTCTCTGCTTCTAATGGAGTCATTGCTTAATAAATACTTAACTGGGGTAGCTAGGTGGCCAGAGCACTGGCCCGAGTTCTAATATGACCTTAGAAGCTTACTAGTTGTGTAACTCTGGGCAAATCACTTAATCCTATTTGCCTCAGTACCTCTTTTGTAAAATGACCTGTAAAAGAAAACGGCAAACCTCTCCGGTAGCCAAGAAGACAAAGCAACAAAATTTAATTACTTATTGATTGATTGCAAAAGGCTTCGTGTGTATTATTTAATTTTCCCTCTTCTACAGCCCTGTGAGGCAGGAGCAATAATTAACCCTCCATCCATCCTTTTTTTTTTTTTTTTTTTTTTAACAGATGAGGAAACTGAGGCTGGGATCGCTTAAATTACTTGCCTAGAATCACAGAACTAATGAGTGTTACAAGAATAGAACCATAAAAGTAGATATTGGGGAGATAGAAGTATAAAAAGATAAAATTGTTGTTCTCAAAGACTGAAGAATATTCAGAATCCAAGTTAATATCACACACATGTATACACACACACACACACTCAATATGTGCACGGTCCTAATTCTGAGGTTCAAAGTGCCAAAGCTTAGGGATACAAGATGGTAGCTTGGTTGACTCTTGAAGGAAGGCAAAACGTTCAACAAATGAAAATAGTTGTGCCTGGGGGGAAGGGCTGTGTGTGGGAGAAGAACAGAAAATCCATTTCTAGGAACAGAAAATGGCATGAACAAAGCGATGGAACCGAAAGAAGGCAGAACAAGATATTCTATAGCTTATCATGACAATATCTTTCCATTTGTTCATAAAGCGCGCCTCTCAGGCCCTTCTGCCTACTATAATAGGGCTTAGAAATGTTTATCCCGAATTGGAGAAGTCTATTAGTCAAGCTCGCCCTCCCATAGTGGCTGGCTTATCAGACTTCCCTGGTCCCCAGGTGGCTGGGGGTGTAGAACCAGGAGCAAGTGCTAGCCAGGGGACCTTTTCCCACCCTGAGTTCTGCATCAGTGCCTTGGAACAAAGCCGGCAAATATTTACCAAAAGGCTTCAGGGCGTGAGGGTGGAAAAGGAGTCACAGTGCTATTTGGTAATGTGAATGGAAAGTGATTCATTTGAAAACATATATTATTAAATTAAGGAGTATGTTTTCTCTTTTCTCCTCATTTGTTCTTCTTCTCTCTTTTTCTCTCTGTCTCTCTCTGTCTCTCTGTCTCTCTCTCTGTCTCTCTCTCTCTCTGTTTTTACCTCTATCTCTCTCTGTGTCTCTCTCTGTTTTTACCTCTCTCTCTGTCTCTCTCCCTCTCTGTCTCTGTCTCTCTGTCTCTCTGTGTCTCTCTCTGTGTCTCTCTGTCTCTCTCTGTCTCTGTCTCTCTCTCTTTCTCTCTCTCTCTCTCTGTCTCTCTCTCTGTCTCTCTCTCTGTCTCTGTCTCTCTCTCTCTCTGTGTGTCTCTCTCTCTTTCTCTCTTTTTGTCTCTCTCTCCCTCTCTGTCTCTGTCTCTCTGTCTCTCTGTGTCTCTCTGTCTCTCTCTGTGTCTCTCTGTCTCTGTCTCTGTCTCTGTCTCTCTCTTTCTCTCTCTCTCTCTTTCTCTCTCTCTCTGTCTCTCTCTCTGTTTCTCTCTCTCTGTCTCTGTCTCTGTGTGTGTGTCTCTCTCTCTCTCTCTCTCTCTCACACACACACACACACACACACACACACACATTTTCAATGTGAGCAAGGGTGTGGGTGTTGGAAGCAAGAAGATAAACACCAAAGCTGGATTTTGGTAGGTGTGTATTAAGCCTGTGGGGAAATTGCCAGCAAGATGCCAAATGGGAACACATACTTCAGGGCACACAGGAGTAAGCAATGCTTTCTTCTGAGAAAACACCTGGTTGGCTCTTAGAATCTGAGCACCTTTCCCCCTAGATGCACTAGATGCATTTAGCTGGCGATTTGCAAAGATCTACTTTAGATCAATTTTGTAAAATAATAAAGGCTTATATTTGTAGCACTTTTTGAGTCACAAAATAGTTTATGTTCATTACAATTCACACACTTATGCACAAAAATGTAAAACACAAATAAATGTAAGTTCCTTGAGGCAGGAACCCCTTTGTGCATTGTACCATCATCTGGGACATAGTAAGCTCTTGATAAATGCCTTTTTTTTCTTTAACCAAATAGTACTTTTTTAAACAAAATACTCTCCTCACTTTATTTTACCAAATCTTCACAGCAGGTAATTACAGATATTTGTGATCCCATTTTACTGATGAGGAAACTAAGGCCTAGAGAAGAGATGTCATTTCCCCAAAGGTCAAACAGCCTGGCAATAGTAATTGGGCTCCAAATACACATTTCCTTCTCCTATAGAACCAAGTTAACTGGAAATCTACTGATCATCAGGTTTTGAGAGTGACCCACAAAGAACTCAGGAGCTCCCTCAGATTACACACTTCTCACCACAACTATGTGATGTTGTTCTTGCTGCGTGTGGCTGTTTCCGTCATTATTTGGCACCAGCTGTTATGTTATCTGTATCACAGGTAGAGGGCATTGGGATTCCTGTCCTCATTGATCATTTTAGGGTTACTGTATACGACTTTTAAACTCTAGATTGGAGGTTCTTAACCCTGGGCCTACAGATCCAAGTTAAGATGGATGCATTTCAGGAAATCTGTGAATAGCACAGTGACCCCTAGCAATTCGTTTAACTTTTCTGGGAGCTTTAGATTAAATGATCTCTAGATTCGCTTCCCACTCTAATGTTCTATGGGTTGAATTCCACCCAATTCCAGTCATTCTTATCTTTCCAGCTTTCTGCAATTTCTCAATGTTCTTTGGAGGGCTGATTTAGTACAAAATCCTTATATGAAAATCAGTCTTTGTCTTCTCAGAACTGACGGTAATATAGAGGGGGAGATAGTTTCTTTACAAAAGAGTTCCGATCAGTTGGAATTTCACCATGTGGGCATTCCTTTCACCATCACAGATCTCCTGCAACCTCTCCATTTCTTTACCATGTGCAATTATGGCCCATTTCCTTCCAGAAATTGCCCATAGAGCTGGCAAAGAATTGGAAATTGAGGGGATATCCATCAGTTAAATAATAGCTAAATAAACTGTGGTACATGAATGTGATGGAATACTACTGTGCTAAAAGAAGTGACAAGCAGGATGCGTTCAGAAAAAATTGGGGAAGACTTACATGAACTGATGCAGAGTGAAGTGAGTAGGGCCAGAAAAACATTGTACATAGTAACAATAGCATTACATAATGATCAACTATGAATTACTTAGCTATCCTTGGTAATACAATTCTCAGCAAGGGAATTCCAAATTGCTTTAAGGAAAAATGCTATCCGATTGATGGAATTTGGATGCAGATTGAAGCATACTATTTTTCACTTTATTTTTTCATGTTTTTTAATCCATATTTTCTTTCACAACATGACTAATGTAGAAATATGTTTTGCATGACTGTACATGTATAACCTATTTCAAATTTCTTGCTGTCTCAAGAGAGGGCAAGGAAGGGAAGAAAGAAGAGAATTTGCAACTCAGGATTTCTTTTAATGAATATTAAAAATTAATTTTATATGTAACTGGGAAAAATAAAATATGATTTAAAAAATAAATCGTCTACAGAGAATATGTCCAACCCAACTTGGGAAATAGGATAACAAATTCTATTTTTTTAATTTTACAAAGATATTTGAAAACTTGATCAATTCAGATATCAATAACTCAGAATTTGTCACTATACTGAAGATTATTCTTGCATTGATTATGAAGTGTAAACCAGGTTTCTCTGCGCATCTTCAGTTCTAAGTTGGAGGAGCTTTTGCAGTATGTTCAGTTTGCCCAAGATGAAGACCTGTGTCACCTGTTTTATGGGGAGGAGTAGCCTCCTTTTTATATATGTGTGTGTGTTTTAAACTGACAAAATAGCCTTTTACTCTTTTTTCAGTGACATTCTTTCCTATCACTCTCTTTCTGTTGTACCCTATTATGTCCAGCATGGATGCCATGAATGAAATAGAGGAGTGGGGAAGGACTTTCTTTACTCCTCTTTTACTGAGGAAAAACAGTAAACAGGCCTGAGATGCTCCTTTCTGTTCTGGGCTGCTTTGTCCCCTAAGTTTCAGGTTCCAGAGGAGATCCTTGCAAGACCAGGACTTTGGGCCATGGAGACTTTGGGCCTGGATTGCAGGCAGAGTGATGGAGCCAGTCAACCTGGCATGGAAAGCCTGAGAAGCCAGGGCTTCTGGGACTTTAGCCCAAGAGGTATTTGGAACTTAGAACTGGGATTGTGTCTATGGGGATGGAGCTAAACTAAAAATCTAATCCCCTTCCATACTTGACAGAGTACAGGGCACTTAGCACTTAATAAATATTTATTGACTACTGACTCCTCCCCAGATACAGAGATGGTATAAAGTGGGGTGAGGATTTACGCTTCTCCGGTGCTAGGGGAGTAGATTTGTGTATTTGTGATTAAAACTTTAGTTACTATATATTTCTATGTAAATAAAATCTGACTGCTTGTGGCTAAAGAAAGTGGGAGACAATCCCCCACAATCATACACTTGGGAGAACATCCTCAATGGGGACATCTGAAAACAGGTGGAAGAATAGAAATGTCCCATATTTGGCCTCCAAGAAGGTGGGAGCCAGGATGGTCAGGGTTATACAAGAAAGGATTCTCAAGGTAAATTATAGAATTATTGAGACTACTTAATAGAATATATCTGAGGGGCAATCTGGCTGCTCTAAGAAATAATCACCAAATCAAAAAGACTTGGATTCAAGTCTCACTTGTGACATATATTAATGGTGTTATCCAGAGTGACTCAAATAATTCCTGAGTATCCTAAGTGGACTCTTTGGGGTTGTAGACTGCAGAGCCAATAAGCATTAATAAAAGAAGCTTTCTTACGTGGCATTTCCTTATATCAGTGAAATCCTAGATCTAGCCCCATCCAATTTAATAAATTAAGGGACTATATGAAATGCTTAATATAAATTAAGTTTCCTTAGAGATAAGTATCCTTAAACTGAGTTTATCCTTGTTCATAATTATTCTTTTGACTAAGAGAGTATCCTGAAACACTTCAGAAATGTTTTTCATTCTTATCTATTTATTAAAGCTTATCTTGGAGTCAGATGAGGAATGGGGCCTAATGAAGCATGTGACCTTAGAGACAGATTATGGAGACCATGGGAAAGTTACATAATCTTCAGCAAGTGCCCTAATCATTCTCAGATCATTTTTATCTGATTAGGCAATTACTTAAAAAGAAAACATGCATTTTAATAATCCCTTGAGTAATTGGTCAATCTCATTAATAAAGAGATGCAAATTAAGCCGGCTTTGAGGTATCAACTCATAACCATCAAAACTAGTGAAAAGTAATAAAATTCCTGGTTGGTAGGACTGTGGAAAAACAGGTAAACTCACCGACTGTTGGTGGAAATGCAAATATGTAGAATGCCTCAGGACAACAATTTGGCAGTAAGAATTGCAAAAAATAATTTTATCCTTTAGCTCAGTAATTCCATTGTTGGGAATATACACTGGAAGTATTTTTTTTTTTTGAGGTCACTGTTAAATGATTTTCGGAACAGTATTATTTGTAATTGTAGAAAGTTGGCAACCTAAATGGCCAACAATAGGGGAATGGTTAAATAAATTGTGTTACAATAATGGAATGGAATGTTATAATGTAATGCAGACAAGCAAGTATGAGGAATATAAAGAAATCTGGAAAGACCTTTGTGAAAGAATACAAAACAAAGAAAGCCAAACCAGAATAACAGAGGAATATTAACTAGAACCATATAACAAGAAATGTGAATTATGAACAACGAATCCTTATGGCAATACAGAGGAAAGGACTTTAAGGCTAACTAAATTTATGCTTCAGAGTTGTTATTTAAATGAAAGTGAGCCTTATTATTTGAGTTGATCCCTAATATTAAGTTTATTGTAAAGAATTTTTTAAACAAAATAATTCTTATCTATTTATTAAAGTTGTGCTTGGATTCTGGAGAACATCAGAATCTCAGTTTAAATCTCAGTTTCTGCATCTGTAAAATAAGTATAATAATAACGCCTATAGTATCTGACTCATTATTGTTATGTAAAGTCAACAAACATTTATTAAGGCTTACTAAGAGTCAGGCCTAGTGCTAAATACTGAAGATAAAAATAAAAACAAAAAGATAGTCCCTGCCCATAAGGAGTTTATATTCTAATAAGAAGGAAACACTAAAAGAAAAATGAAAGGTGGAGGAGGGGAGTTACCTGGAGGGATCTTAGTAGGGAAAGAAATTAAGAGTGGAGTCTAGAGAAAATGAAAAAATGAATATGGATGTCTTGGGGAATTGAGGAACTGACCAAGCTGAGAAAGGGGCTGGGAGGGACACAAAGGGGTCTTACAGGAGAAGAGACATCTTCCAGGGTGAGAAGTCTGTTGCATAAGGGTAGAGAAAGAAGTCCAGGAGGGGAATGAAAGAGTGGGCCCAGAATCAGAGTTGGAGGGAAGCTCAAAGATAATCTAAATATATGGACAAGAATCTGGTCTACAAGTCATCCAACAGGTGACCATCCAGTTTTTACTTGAAGACATCTAGTGAGGAGGAAAAACTAACCAATGTACTTCATTCTACTATCGTACTATACAGTCACACAGATATCATACAGGTAGGCAGCTAGGTGGTGCCATAGTGGATAGAGTGCCATCTTTCTGAATTCAAATCTGGCTCCAGATCCTCACTAGCTGTGTGATTCTGGGCAAGTCACTCAACCCTGTTTGCCTCAGTTTTCCCATCTGTAAAATGATCTGGAGAAGGACAATGGTAAACCGCTCCATCATCTTTGCCAAGAAAACTCCAAATGGAGTCATAAAGAGTTGGAAAAAATTGAAACAACCAAATGACTAAAATCCATACAGGGAAACACTACAGTCTCATACATATAGTGCCTATTATTTCTGTGATGAGCAAATAATGAGATAAAGTATCCTATTTGAGGAAATTCCCTCTACCCAGTGTAGATTAGTACTTCCTCTGCATTTACAAATCTTAGAGAGTTGCCTGAGGAGATTGAGATATAAATTGACTTGTCCAGGATAACACAGTCAGTACTTGAATCCAAGTTGGTGAGTCAACAAGGATTTATTAAACACTTTGTGCCTGACACTGTGCGAAGCCCCGAGAATACAAAAAAAAGGCAATCCTATGATCACAATCCTCAAGGGATTCTCATTCCAATGGGAAACACAATAAAACCTACAAATAACTAGGTACATTCAAGAAGACATACAAAAGTAGATGGGTGATAATCTCAAAGGGGACAGTACCAGTCTAGAGGGGACAATCCCACTTAGTCTGAGTTAATGATATTTTATTAATATTCAGACTATGATTAATGCTAAAGCAGAAGAGGAGCATATAAGTCTAGATAGTGTTATTTAAGGACGTTTTTACAAAGACAGCATGTTTCCAATAAGGCTTTTTAAATGGGAAGGGTTTTGGATGGGGATGGGAATAGGCAATGAGACAAAGACCTTAGAAACTAATATGAGATGGTAAGGAGGGAAGAAAGAGGGATGAAGAAGGCTCACTCTAAGCCCTTTGTCCTGTAGATTCCAATTTGATTTTTTTTCTATTTATTCTCGCTAATGAGGCCATTTTTTTTTTTTCTGGTTGCTAAAGGAATGCAAATGCTGTCAATGGTCTCTAATTTGGCCTCCAGAGGCACAGCTCAAGTCATCCCTCACTAGTTATAGCTTGAAGATAAAGCCTTCATTTTGGTCCTCTGGCTGGTCATTAATAATAATTAGATTTTGTAGTGGATAGAGCACCAGCCCTGAAGTCAGGAGGACCTGAGTTCAAATGTGACCTCAGATGCTGGACACTTCCTAGCTCTGTGACCCTGGGCAAGTCATGCAAACGCAATTGCCTCAGCAAAAAAAAATAATAATAATAATAATAATAAAATTAAAAATAATAATAGCATACCTTCTTTGGTTATCATTAGTTTGGGTAATTCCCCTTTGATCAGGTCAGAATCATTCCAAACTGAGTATCTGAAACATGTCTGATTTCACTGAAGTGTTCATAATGTGCTCTAATCTCCTAGGGAATCTAATGCAGAATCAGATCAATGAATTGACTTTATATCTTCTTTTCCATGGAAAAAAAACCAGAGTGTCTCTTCATCATATCCAAGACAAAAGACAAGTGATTTTAAAGGTTATGGACAATTTTCCCCTGTTGGAAGTATAGACATAGTTGATGGATTAACTCTACTGGTCCAAGTGTTGATTTTTTAAAGTCATATTTTATTTCCCCTCCCAGTTACATGTAAAAACAATTTCTAATGTTTTTTTTAAGTTTCAAATTTTATCCCTCCTGCTTCCCTTCCCCCTCCCTGAGGCAATAAGCAATCTGATCCAAGTGTTGATTTAGATCTGGCAGGAACCATGGCGATGATGTAGCCCAAACTCTTCCATTTCACAAGTGAGGAAATGGAGGGTCAAGGAAATTATGTGATTTAAGGAAAAATAAATATAATTATTAGGGTCAGAGGAAAGATTTGAACCCAGGCCCGTTTAATTACTAAACAGTTCTCTTTCTACTCTGTTGTCCATCTTGGTGCACTTTGCCAGAGCAATGACATTTCTATTCAAGTGCTTACAATATGTTGGAATCTTTGAGCTAAGGAAATGATTAACCATGATGGAAAATCCAAAGCCAACCTTCCTGGGGAGGGATAGTATTGCCCAATAGAACTGGGGTATCTGAGTGAGCATTGGGTGGAATATTGAGCAATTTGATGGAAAAAGGTAAGAAAGCATGGCCCTAACATTGTTGTCACTGGACATTTATTCAAGAGTGTTCAGCATGCCTAATGCTGTGGGGAATAAAAATACACTTCCTGGAAAACCTGGAGAGATTGAATTAGAAGGAGAGTCTAGGGGTGCACACCAGTGTGTTGGCTGATTAAGCTGTAATCAATATATACCCCCAAAAAGCAAAACACCAAATGGCATTGTATTGGCTAATCACGTCAGTAGTTTGAGAAGTGAAGATGGATAGAAAGGGAGCCAGATGTCTTATAAGCTTTGGGGACTGCAGGTAAAAGGGAAAGGGATCAAAGACAAAGCAAGGTATTTAATAAATGTTTCTTGTATTGATAAAAAAAAAAACTCCAAATACAAAACAATAACAAAAATACCTAAAGGCAGAAATTTGTCCCTATGGCACAAGACTTTTGATGATAATGTTACATGAATTTCACAGCCAGGAGAATTTGTTTTGTTTTTCTGTTTAAAAAAAAAAAAAACACGCTTCTAGTCTATTAATTACAATCAGGGTTTTTTTTTTCCAGAAAATCATATCTCTTTGATTTTATGAATGGAAAAATGTGGCATGTATCCACTGGCTTAATCTAAGGTGTCAACAATTCTTCTCTGAAGCTATTGAAATAAGAGGAGTGCCTATGATTACTAAAGATCTTCCAGTGATTAAAAAAAAACAAGAGGAATTGCATAAAGTTCTGGCTCCCACATCAGAATGATTCAGCAAAAGAATTTGCTTCCATTGACTCTCTGGTTAGGTAATGATGAACTTTCAGGAATACTTTCTCCTCAAACCTCAATGATTCAGTCAAAAGGAAACAAGTGTTAGTTCCCTGAGCTGTTACACTTTCTGAAAGATGGTGGGTCTGAGTTTCTGCTCCTCATGTGCCTTGAGAAGAACTCCAGCTAATCCGTTTTCACTTCTCATCAACATCTGCTTGATTCCAATAAGAGCAGAGTTCTCTCTATACTATTGGCCAGATATATGTCTAGGGGAAGCCAACTAGGGTTCTTGCCATCTCCAGTTGTTTTGATCTATATCTTGTCACTGGACTCAGATGGCTCTGGAGGGGAAAGTGAGGCACGGGACCTTGCACAGCCCTCCCTCACTTAAATCCAATATCATGGCATCTCCTCCCCGATGTCATGGTCCTCTTCGAGAATGAGGGACAGACTAAAACCTCTGTGTGACTGAGAGAGATCTTTGAGGTCGTCAAGTCCAAGTTTCCCATTTTACAATTAAGAAAATTGAGATTTGGGGGAACCCCATGTCACAAAAGTAGGAAGCATCATTTGAAAGAGCCAGAGCCAGTGGTCTACCAGAAAAGTCAAATTACTCACCTAAGATCACTTAGCTCAAAGCTTCTTAAACTGTGGGTCACAATCCCATATGGGGTCACATAACTGAATGTGAAATGATGATTTCTTATCAGTCAATGTTTCAATTGTATGCTTATTTTATATATCTAAGGTCATGTAAAAAAAATTTCTCAGGGGTCATGAGTAGAAAAAGTTCAAGAAACCTTGACTTAGATAATAAGGGACCAAGGAGGATTTGAACCCAGATTCTCTTTTTCCAAATCCAGTGCTATTTTCACTGTTCCTCCAGCTCCTTAGAATTAAGCTCAATCTAAATTATGTCTTCTGCAGCTGTATTCAACCCCAAAAGCCTTTTTATTTATAATGCTTGCTCCCTAGGGGACATCTGATTAAGAAAGGGGAAGAAATAAGATATCTGATATGGAGTGCTTGCTTTCTATCCCCTCCACTGAGCAAAGTAGTATGTGCCTGTCCCTAACAGAACTATTGAAAACTTGCCTATTAACCTTTCATTTGCAGGTCTGCTCAAAGAGTGAAACCTTGGCCATCCAGAACCCTGAGGAATAAACTATCTTGCTTAATCAAGTATTCCACAGAGCTTCAGATTTTTTTTTAATTTTAATAAAGATTGCTTGAATGAAAAAGAACCTAATAAGTAAATGTTATGTGACAAGCACTATATCAGGCAAGGGAGAATACCAATAGAAAATTGGAGACACATTCTAATGTGGGAGATAACATGTAATGGGTAGGATGCTTCAACAAGTCAGATGGTAAAGTTGGATTGGGGGGATCCCTGACTAAGGTCTCTTTCCTATGATCCTTAGTTACTTAGCCTCTCAGGCCTTGGTTTCTTCATCTGCAAAATAAAATTTAAAAAGATAACCTGAAGTCTTTCCTAGCTACAGTCTCCACTCATTACTTAATTTTATTGCATAAGTATACGATACACTCTATATATTTTACATATACTTATATTTGCATGTTGCTTTTCCCATTAAAATGCAAGCTCCTCAAGGATTCCCTTTTGCCTTAAAATCCCCAATGCTTAGCATTGTGTGTGACATGTAGTAAATGCTTAATAAATGCTTGTTGATTTTGGAAAGAAATCTTTGTACAATCTACCACAGATTTCCATGCCTTTTTAAACAGAATATCATATATATAAAACATAATTTAACCCTTGCTTGACGGAAAAGAATTATTTCATCATTGATCATTCAGTGATTTAATATAATACTTAAAGCAATTGACCAGATGACCTTAGCATTAGTGAGACTGATACACACCCCCTTAAATATCCCCCAACTGCCAGTTGTAGAATTTTTCTTGGTTTTTTTTGACCCTTATTAATCTGCCTACCAAATACCTTGCTACCTTATTTCACATTATTCTTTTTTATCTAATCTATGTTCAAGTCAAAGAGGGCAACCAACTGTATTTTGATTCCATAATCAATCCCACATCAATGGATTCATCTATGTCATTTTCCATGCTTAGAATGTTTTCTCTTCTGAATTTCTCCTGTCAGAATCCTTTCTCTTTCTTTAAGACTTGGTTTAGGAGCTACTCCTTTTGAGAAGTCTTCCCAAATACCCCCAGTTCCTAGTGATAATTTTTTCCAATTACTTTATATTTATTTATTTGTATATATGCTTCAGAAATGTAAGCTTCTTGGCAGCAGGGATATTCCATTTTTTCTTTGTGTTATTAGCATTCCCTGGATTTAGTAGACATTTAAAGTAGACATTTAACTGAATTTTTAATAGATTATCTGCCAGACATACCTATCTAGAGTTAGATGGTGCAGTGGAAAGAGTAGTTTGGAGTCAGAAAAACCCAAGTTCAAATCCAGTTTCAAACACTTAGTAGCTATGTGACTCAGAACAAAACAATTAACTTGCTTGCCTCAGTGTCTGCGTCTGTAAAATAAGTTGGAGAAGGAAATGGCAAACCAGTCCAGGATCTGTGCCAAGAAAACCCAAAAGGAGTCCAAAGAGTCGGACATGAGAAAAACAATAGAACAAAAACATACCTGGCAAGGTATAGCTCCTTCATTCACTCTTAGTGTGCTTCTTCTAATCTTTAGGAAACCAACCTTATTAGAACTGTGCATAAAACCAAAATAAATAGGCTCTAAATTGAGTGCCAAATGTGTGACACAAGAAGAATGTGAAAGACATAGATGGGTCTCATCTATTTTTGGTATCTCTAAGATATTTTTTGCTTGTTTATCAAGTTTTCAATCGTGTTCCAAATTAATGAGGCTATGAGATAGCCGAGTTTCATATATGTGAAGTGTTTAGATCATTCTTTGGATCACATATTTAGAGCCAGAAGGGACTTTGGGAATTTTTTGTCCAACCCCTTCATAAAGAAAAGGGACTTGTTCAAGTCACACAAATAAGGAAGTAGATGAGCTGGGATTTGAACCCAAGTCCCCTGAAGCCAAATCCAGCATTCTTTCCTCTGTATTTTGTTTCTTGCTGGTTTTTTACTCATTAAACAGTAAAGTCCCTTATCAGCATTCTGGATTCCTTGGGTTTCTTCATTCTACCAGTTTAGTCCTTCCTTGACAGCTCTATGAATGCCCATGTCTTTTAGCAACATATCTGTCTTCATTCTTCCTCCTAACACATGTAAAACTCATTAAGATTGGTCAGTCTTACACCAGAAAAATTGTTCCTGTTCTTACAAGTCAGGAAAGGAGAGGGGAAAATAAATATGTTCCTTAAGGCTTCAATGATAGCATAGCATAGTGGGAAGAGCCTGGAGCTGAGAGTTGGGATATTTGCATTCAAGTCATGGCATTCCCTAAATAACTCACTTTGGGATGGGGAGCAGATAGCTTCACCTCTCTGAATCTGGTCCCTCAAGGGCAAGATGAAGATGATAAATGCTTGAGCTCCCTACCTCTCATGGTTGTCTCTGATTTTGTTAGGTTGTTATTATTATGGAGATGTTAAAGACCTTATAATCAGATAGCATTTTGATATAAAGACTAGATGTTTGAAATGTTGGAGGGTTTTTAGGCCAGGAAAATTATTTTGTCATTGTTTGTAAAACATTAAAAATTAGATAAATCCGCTTTATATATATATATATATATATATATATATATATATATATATATATATATATATATATATATATATATATATATATATATATATATATATATATATATATTTTACATTACCAGTCAAAACATTCCCACTTGCAAAATATGTTTAGAAGAATGACACATGTTCAACCTATATTGGATTACTTGCTATCTAGAGAGGGGTGTAGGGAGGGAGTGAGGGAGAAAAATTTGGAACACAAGGTTTTGCAAAGGTGAATGTGGAAAACTATCTTTGCATCATATTTTGAAAAATAAAAAGCTATTATTATCATCTAAAAAGAAAACCTTAAAAATCATACACCAAAAAAATTCCCACTTCTATTATTCCAGTTTTTCTTGATTTAAAATATAAGATTTCTACCACCTTTCTCCTTTTTTGGAGGGGAATATTGAATTCAGTGTGAATTATCACAGGTTAGATTGGGTGAACAAGTGAGGTTTCTATGTTAATTGGTTTTGAAGAACTCTTCCCTTATCACATGAAAAGGCTGAGGGGAATGGCATACTTAGAAATAACCAACTTAAAAAAAAAAACAGCAAAAACAACAATGATATGTAGATATATACATTTATTAGGTTTCATTAACATCTTGTTTTTATATCGCAGTTCTTATTTCATTCATTCATTTCATTATTTATACATGTATATTTGGGATCTTTGGTCAGTGACCCTGGCCTTGTCTCCAACAAGACACTCCGACTCTTGACTCTGATCATTTTCACGGGCATTCCACCATGTCTGAAATGTTCTATGTTCTCTCTCCTCTTCTATGCTTCTTAGTTGCCTTGACTTTCTTCAAGTCTCAGCTAAATTTCCATCCTTATGATCCAAGGCTTTCCCAATCCTCTTTAATCCCTCTTTGATTACTCCCCCCTCCCCCCCTTTTATCCCACATATATCTTGTTTGTATGTATTTGTTTGTATTAAACTATGAACTTGAAAACGAGAATTGTATTTTTGCCTTTCTTTGTATCCATGATGCTTAATGTAGTACCTGACATACAGCAGGCATTTAATAAATGTTAATTTCTATATACATGAGAACAAATATATTAATTACATATTAATATATTTATATATTTTAAATATATATAAATATTTAATATAATATTTTAAATATATATGAATATATTAATTATATATTAATATATCATGTATATATAAATTTATATATACATGAGAACAAATGACAAAAAGCATTAATTATATGTCCAATATTAGCTAAGTGCTGGATTGCTGTAGAGATGATCTATACACACTATAATCATATGTGTATATAATATATATAATCATATTCATGTACATATAGACATTTATATTATATATACATATATAATTTTCAAAATAATAAAAGAAAATGATCCATACGAGGCTTGTCTTTCTCTGTCTAGCCATCCTCTGATCCCTCACATTTGTCTCCATGTCGCCCTCTTGATAATGAAGACACATTTCCTTTCTATTCCTCATTTCATCTTGTACCTTAACTATAAATCTCTCTCCAACTACTTTAGCTTTAAATGTGTATTACATTATTTACTGTCACAAGTCGTCACAGCTTTGCCCACAGTCTCTTAACTGAAAATTTATAGACCTAAGCCATCTAAAAGTCCTGTTGAAAACGGGTTTGCCCTATTTCTTGGAGGAGAGATAAACACATTATGAGCTTTTTACTGTTAAGGGAATAAATTAAATAAGGACTCCTCTTCCCCCACCTCATCACTTTAGCTGATAAAGTTGGAGATCCTAGGGTTTACCAGTCTCATTGTAAGTGGATAAACCACTTAGTGCTAGAAGGAACCTGAGAGATCATTTCATTCAACTACCTCATTTAATAGATGAGGAAACGGAGCACCAGAAAAGTTAAATGATGAGCCCATAGTCACATTGGTAGAAAGTAATGATATAATCACCACAACAAAGCAGTCAGGATTTGAATCCAGATCCTTTGAGTGACTAGATCCAATAATTAATCTTTCCTCTTAATTCTTCTGACTCCTGTAAGAAAGTCAGGGCTAAGAGGATAAAGTGATCTACCCAACCAAGTTCATGTACCAAGTTTGTGGTCAAACCAGGACTGGAATCCAGGCCTATTGCCCACTAGCCCTGTGTTTACTCCACCACACCACCCGGCTACCTAACGCCTTCTACCTCCTCCCCAAGTGACTCCAGGAGTCCTGAAAAATTTCCTACACTCAGTGTTTTGGTGACCACAACTATTTAAACTTCATTGCTCTTCCAGCCTTCAGTGGGTTTCTGGAATTTTGAGCTTGTAACTTAGTTATGCAATCCACTGGGATGTTTTAGCCACCACAAATTGATTTGGGTGGGAAAACATTTATCATCATTCCAAGGCACAATAATATTTAGAAACGTTTATCAGTAACCTCTTCTTTTCTCAATCCTTTCCTTGCTTTCTCTTTCTCTTCACTTTCCCATCTTTCTCTGTATCTGAATCTGTCTTTCTCTGTCTGTCTGTCGGTCTCTCTTCCTCTTACACCTCTTTTCTCTTTCTCTCTTCCTTAAATTTAGAGGAAGCAAAAAAAATTTTTATTAAGTTTTATTAAAATTTTCTCTCCTCTCCTCATTTTTGTATCTCTTTCCTTTTCTTTCCCTCTTCTTCCTTTCCCCTCTCTATTTTTCTCTTGTCCTACTTTCTCTCTCTCCTTCTCTTCCCTCTTATTCTCTTTCTCCCTTCTTCTCGCCCGTCTCTCTGTCTCTGTTCCTGTCTGTATCTCTCTGTCTTTGTGTCTTTGTTTCTGTCTTCATGCCTCCCTTCTCTGTCTGTCTCTGTCCTTGTCTCCCTATCTCCCTCCCCGCCGTTGTCTCTCCCTCCTCTGGTATCTTCCTTAAATTAGAGGAAGCAGAATTTTAGTAAAAATCTTTTTCTTCTCCTTTCTTTCTTTTTGTCTCCTTTCCTTTTCCTTCCCCTTTTTTCCTTTCCCCTTTTATCTTTTCCTTTTTTCCTTCTCTCTCTCTCCCCTCTGTTCTCTCTCTTTCTATCTCTCTTCCTCCCCTTCTCTTCTCTCCTATATCTTTCTGTCTCTCTCCTTTCTCTTTTTATTCTCTGTGTCTCTTTAAAAAAAAAAAGCAAATCAAATATTTTCATTAGTTGCAATTGGGCCCAACATGCTGAGCTCATTATCAGAAAATGGGAAGTTCGTAATGCAAACTGCCTCATATATAATGTCTCTTTCTGTAAGATCTTGATTTTGCATGTGATGCAATGGAGTACAAGTATGTTCACTAACTACTTAAATTTGCTTGAAAGAATCAGGGGTTCACAAAGTAAGTAGCAAACATATGTCTGGTTATAAAACACCCAGTATAAGAGAAATAACATGTAAACATGTCAAAGACTCTTTCAACATGAAAATAGTATTGTCATACCTTTTACGATTATGTTTAAAAAAAAAAAAGATTTTAAATGGTGCTGGGGAATGGGCTCCACTGGGACTAGACCCCATAGAATTTATTAATATCAAGAGAGAAAAAGACTTATCTGTACAAAAAAATATTCCCGACAGTTATTTGTAATAACAACAACAACAAAATGGGAATACACATGGTTTCCATCAACTGGGGAATGGCAGAACAAATTTGGGTATCTCATGAATATAATGGAATACCTTGACATAAGAAATGTTAAAATTGAATAATTCAGAGATATGTGGGAAGAAATATGAAGTGATACAAAATAAAGACCATAGAATCAAATTAATAATATGGATACTGAATAAAATTAAATAGCTAAAGACCCCAACAAGTCCATGTTATATACACCCTAAAGAAGATCAGAAAAGAGATCCAAACCAGAGCAATGGAAACAGAGCCAGAAAGAGGAATATTTTAACCTGGGGAAAACACAGAAGGTAGCAGATGGGGTTGGAAGAGAAGATAGTTCAACAGTAAGGGGTAGGCTTGTAGGGAATGGGGATCAGACCTTTGCTCTCCAGGGGGAATGAAAGAAGAGAGGTGAGTGGCCTGAGAGTCTTTACTCTGTTAACAGAGATTAGACAAGGACCACAAGGTAAGTGTTAGGGTCAGGATGTCTGGACCTTGGAGCCTTAGTTAGGGCTCTGAATGTAAATTTTACTTATCCATAAAAAGTAGTTAACTGAGACATAAAACCATTTACAATTCCTTATTTGTTTTTGTTGGTTTTTTTTTTCTTCTGGTTTGCTCATTATTTGAATTTTGTTTTATGATACTCTTGTTTATACATTGAAACCCAATATTTGCCGATTAAAATTTTAAACTTTTTTTTCTTTTGAACAGCCATATGAGGGGGACTGAGAGAGTTTTTTTATTGCACAATTTTTTTTCTTTCCCATCTTTGGCCTTTTTTTGTTTGGCGTCAGATGGGCAATTGGACAGTTTCTTGCAGTAAATTATTTTGCTGAGAAATCCTGCGCAGCCGGTATAGCTTGATTCAACTAGAAATGATAAAACAACAATGCTGCTTTTCAAGTTGCAAAGACCAGAAGGAGCTCCCTAGCCACCACCTGTTCTAGTCTCTTGAAGGGCTGAACTTCAGCTCCCAGGAGTTGCAGAGGGAGAAGGGGAGAGAGAAGGGACAGATTTTCTTTTCCCTTCAAGCACAACCACATGATACCAAGGCCAAAGGCTTTCCTGAACCTCCTGTCAAGAGTCAGGGCATTCAGAGAACATTATGAGTTCATTTCCAGAGTGACAGTGGTAAAATGTTCATATGGGCATGAAACTGGACCTCAACTCCATCCATAAGTGGAGAACTCTATCAGAACCAGCATGAATTCACAGGACATGTTGGTTCTGGAAGTTTCTAGAGAGTAGAGATTATTTTATTTTTGTCTCTGTGATCTTAACTTCCAGCAGAGTGCCTGGCATAATATAGGCACCTCATAAATTGGGCATTAATTAGAAAAGTAGAAAGAGTAGAAAAACCTGAATTCAAATGGCATCTCAGATACTGTGGCTCTGAGCATTTTGTGCCTCAGTTTCCCCAGCTGTAAAAAGTGAAGATAATGGTATCTACCTCCCAGGGTTGTTATAGGGGAAAAATAAAATAATATTCACAAAGTGCTTTGCAAATTATAAAGTATTATATAAATGTTAGCTATTATTATTGTTGTATATCGTTTGCTTAGTTGTTTGGTTGATTGAAAATCCATCTTAATAATATGCACACTGAATAGAACTAAATACTTAAGGACTCCAACAAGTCCATGTTATATACACCCTAAAGATAAGAAAGGATCAAAAGAACAATGGAAACAGAGCCAGAAAGAGGAATATTTTTACCTGGAGACAACACAGAAGAAAGCAGATGGGATTGGAAAAGAAAATACTTCCAACAGTAAAGGGTAAGCTTGCAGGGAGCAGGAAGATCTGACTTTGCTCTCTGGGGCTTCATGAATTTGCCCAGCCTGCACTGCAGAGATCTGACCGGGGAGTAGGGTGTAACTGAAAGAACACTGGGGTCCTAGATTCAGGGCAACTGGATCCACATCATGGTCCTGTCACTAAATGGCTAGGGAAGTCACTTAGTCTCTCCAAACCTCAGTTTACTCATCTGTAAAAGGTTTGTATTCCCTACCTCACAGGACTGTTGGGATAAGTTCAGGTAATGAATTAAAGCACTGTATACTATCAGCTATTATTATTACTAATCCTATTATTATTAGCAAGAATGGACTGCCTGAAAAAGAGCCAAATCCTAGGAGAGTTGAATAGCTGCCATCCTCAGTAAAGCCCTTCAGCTACATGGATCCCACCCTACCAGCCAGAAGCTCTCATTTAGAAATAATTGGGCTGCCCACCTTTCCTCCTGGCACTGTCTTCTATAGGCTCGAAGATACAGGTGAAGACCTGTTCCCATACAAAGATGTTTCCTTCCTATCTGGCACCCCCCAGGTAGAAATCACGTTTCATAATGTTTTCCTGCCTTTGTTCTCAGATGTTCTAAGTCAGCTGCCTGCAGCCCATGTCAACATCAGGATACCTGGGGCAGAGCTCCCTAGCAGAACAACAGGCCAGATCTGCCAACAAACTTGATTAGAACTCTCCCTCATAGAAACAGTGGGGCTGGGGCTTCTTTAGATGCACCGAAACGGCAACTTGAAAGATATGTTAATGCTTCCAATTATTCCTAGGCGGAAAGTGACCAAGGAGGTGACTTCTGAAGGAGGTCTTAGCTATCTGGTAGGGCTGCCAACTAAGTTTCCCGCAATCCTGGAGACTGCAGGTGGGCAGGGAGGGAACTCGGGTGGGGATTGTCTATAGAATTACAGGCTCTGGAGGTCAGAACAGATCTCTAAGGTGGTGCCGTCCAACTTGTACTGGATAGAAAGCCCCGACAAGACCTCAGGAGGTCTCTATTTGGAGCTCAGCCCCTCATATTCCAGCACTGCTCATTCCACGTTGAGATTGATCTCATTGTCAGGTTTTTTTTGAAATCTGAGCTGAAATCTCTCCCTATGACTGCCACACAGTACTCAGTTTTGCCCTTTGTGACCAAGCAGAAGGAGCCTAATCATTATTCCATATGATGGTTATCCTTGGAAGAGTTATTACAGACAATTCTGGAAGAGTGGAAGAGCCACTGAAGAGCCAGTCTTAGCTCAGAGAATGTTCTAAGCACCTGGAAGACCTTTTCCTTTATAGTGTAACAGAGTCATCCGAAACTTGGGTATATGTCATCATTCAATACTGATCCGTGTGATTGACATGATGTAGCCCATTAAAAGAAATAAGATATAAAAAAAAAAAAAAAAAAACCTAAAATCTACATTTAGAGCATGGGTTAAGATCTCAGCTCTACTGCTGACTATTCCTGCAACTCTCAGCAATTCATTATTGTTCCCATGTCTCAGCTACTTCCTCTAGGAAATGAGGGAATTTGACTATTAGTTGTCAGTCTAACTCTTCATGAACTCATTTGGGGTTTTCTTAGCAAAGATACTGCAGTGATTTGCTGGATCGTTTTGCAGATAAGGAAACTGAGGCAGACAGGATAAAGTGACTAGCTCAGGTTTACATGGCTTAGTAAGTATGTGTGGTCAGATTTGAACTATTGTCTTCCTAGCACCAGGTCTGGTCCTCTACCCACAGGACAACCAAGTCCTTAACAGCTTAGACTCAGGAGGATTGACCAGATGGTCTCTTGAGGGCCCTCCTATCCTCAGAGAGCTTGAACAGTCCCGCATGTGTAGCTCTTGACAAATTAACAGAATTACATTCAGTGGTTGCTGTATGCACACACGTACTCTGAGTAGGGACAGGAGGGGAATTGTGGACCACATATCTAGTAAGTGATAAAACCGGGACTAGAGTCCACACTTGGTGGTTTCTGGTCTAGCAATCCTTCTAGTACTTGCTACACACCAAGATAAAAATAATATTAGTCATAATAACAATAAAGTAGATTTACATAGCACTTTAAAGTTTGCAAAGCATTTTGCAAATGTCTTGATTGATCCTCACAACAACCCTGGGAGATTGTGCTATGATTCCTCCATTTTACAGAAGAAATTCAAATCAATTATATAAATATTTATTAAGCCCCTTCTATGTGTCAGTTACTAGAGCAGCTAGGTGGGGCAGTGGAGCCGGATCTGGAGTCCAAAAGACCTTGTTCAAATCCAACCTCAGACGCTTCCTATCTGTGAGACCCTGCACAAGACAATTTCATTCAGTTTCCTCATCTGCAAAATGAGCTTCAGAAGGAAGTAGTAAACCACCACAGTATCTTTGCCAAGAAAACCCCAAACGGGGTCACAAAAAGCCAGACGTGACTGAAATGACTGAACATTAGCCAAAAAAAAAATGTGCCAGACACTATGCTAAGTGCTGGGGATGCAAAAAGAGGCAACAGACAGCTCCTGCCTTCAAGCAGCTTACAGTCGAATAGGGGAAACTAAAGAAGAGAGCAGTTTAAGTGATGTGCCCAGCATCACACAGCTAAGGAAAGTGTCTGAAGTGATCTTTGAACTCAGATCTTCCTATCTGAAGGTCAAATGTTTTTATCTATTTTGCCCCCAAATCTCCAAATCTCCAAATGAAGAAAATAGACAAAAGCAATTATGGAGGGCAATTGGTTCCGCCATATTATTTCATTATCTAATTGTGCACAACATAATGAAAAAGTGATTTGAAATCAGAAGATCTGGGTTCAAAACTCAGATTATTATGATGATGATGATTACTACAACTTCTAATAGCTACTATCTTTATACTACTTTAGAGTTTGTGTGTATATATATATATATATATATACATATATATATAAACATATTGTATAAAAATTATATATTATAATTACAAATATAATTACACATTATATATATATTATACATATGTAGGTAATCTCAATTCTATTTTTTTTTTAACAGAAGAGCAGCTTGAGGCAGAGTGAAATTAAGTGACTGGCCTAAAGTCATACTTCTTCTAAGTATCCTAGGCAAGATTCAAATTCAGATCTTCCTCACTCTACGCCCAACCTTGAGGCCTCCATTTATCATTTCCAGATGATATTGAACAGGTCTGTTCTTCTTTCGAAGCTTAAATTTCCTCTGAACCATTCTCATCCTTCTCATCCTGGAACAGCTCTTTGCCAAGCCAATCCTTTTCTCCCATTGGAGGGGTCCTTCTGGGGGTCCAGGTCAGTCAAACTTCACCCACATTGATACCTTCATTTTCCCCCTTTTAGGTAACTTCTCCCCCATTATAATTTAAGCTCTTTGTGGATAGGGACCATTTTTATCCTTGTCTGTATTTTCTCCTCTCCCTTCACCCAGTGCTTAGCACAGTGTCTGATTCAGAATAAGCAGTAGAAAATTATCCACCTCTCCCTGAATTGTTTTAAAAAAAGGAAGAGATTGGACTTAAATTTGGACTTTCTCTGGCTTCCTCATTGCCTCTACTGCTTTCAAATCATCTTCTGAGCAGGTGACCTGCACAAAGGCTATAGGTGAGTAAGCTGAAATAAGGAAAAATAAACTCCTGAACATTAAAAGATGGCAAACAAAGCCTTGGGAATCCAAAGCTCTAAAGGGCAGGGTGTGGGAGGGTTTGTAGCATGGTTTAAGTAGCATGTTTAGCAGGTTGGACATGTGTACTTTCCTTCCATTTAATAATTAGAAAGGAATTAGCTCTCCCACTGTGCTGCTAGCCAGCACCTGGGACTCCTGGCGGAGAACACCCTTTAGGATTGAACAGACTCCCTAGTCCTTTATGTTCACTGACAGGAATGAAGATTGCTTGTCTCATGATGAAGAGGTCTTTCCTGGTGGCTCCTCCCCTTTTGGTATATTCCATTGGCTGTAATTTGTTCCAATTCAATTCAATTTTTAAAAGTATTTATTAAGTATTTACTGTGTTCGAGGAACTGATCTAGGCTCTAAGAATACAAAAAGAAAAAAGAAATAGAAATAGACCCTGCCTTCAAGACGATTGCATTCTACTCTTGTTAATGTCTTGAGGATGATTCTTTTTAGTTCTATCCCACAGAATGGAAACACCTTAAGTGGTGCAATAGATAGAGCTCTGGGCATTGAGTCAGGAAAACCTGACTTCAAATATGGTCTCAGACACTTACTAGCTATGTAATTCTGGGCAAGTCATTTTACCTCTGTTTACCTCAATTTCCTCATCTATAAAATTGGGTTGTTCTGAGTATGATGAGTTAATAATTGTAGAGGACTTAGCACAGTGCTTGGCACACAGGAAGCACTATTTAAATGTTAACTATTACTATTAATTATAGACTCTTGGAACCTCAGAAGCTTCCTGGTCCAGGCTATATCAAAACTGAAATGTCCTCTACCATATCTCCAACAAGCAGTCCTTTAGCTCAAGACTTCTTTTGGGAAGAGAACCTATTATCTCCTGAAATCGTTCATTTTATTTGGGATGAAGATAAAGATAATGATGATGATGATGATGATGAAGATGATAATAGCATTTATATAGCACTTTAAAGTTTGCAAAATTTAATATACCATCTTATTTAATCTTCCTAACAACCTTGGAAGGGAGGCGCCTTTATTATTTTGAATTTTAATTCAAATCCTCTATTGTCCACTTCACCATCCAATCACCTTTAACTGTAAGGGAATTTTTCCTTACAAAAAGCTTACCTCTGTCCCTATACAACATATTTGGCAATATGGGCAATATGTATGTACATTTATATAAAGTGAGTTTGCATGTGTCTATTCAATTTAGTTTTTTTCCTTTTAAAAATTAATTTAATGGGAAATATGAAGAAAAAATAATCATCAGTTTTGAAAATTTTGAAATAATCTGTTACCTTGTGATTGAGAAAGGTGAAAAAAAATACATTGTCTTTAAGGGTTAACCACACTATGCTATGTAAAATGGGAGATTGAACTAAACTGAACTTCAGCCATTTAAAAAAGCCTGCAGCCTAGGAGGCAGCAGGACTCTCTGCCCTGAAAGGATGCCAGTTCTGAGCTCATATAAACCAATTTCAGCGCTTAGAGAAGACTGGCCCCAAGGAGGGGAAGCAAGCTTCTCTTTCACTCTAACTCCTTGTTGGAGACCTGAAGCTCCAGGGGGAAACCTTATATATTTAAGTTTGGCTAATATCTATGTTCTACCCAAAAGGGAGATTAATAGGGGCCATTCTAGAAGAGCATTCAGGGTACAAAGTAAGCCAAGTATAGGACAGTTATTTATTTCACTACAAAAGTAATGCTTAAAATGCAAAAAGACTAATAAGCATGCAATGACAAATACTTCAAGCATAATACAGTAACACATAATTCCTATTATATGCTTACAAAAAGCTGATACTTAAAAGCATTCAAACATGCTATTGGGACTGCTGACAGGCATATCATGTTCAGCTCAGCTTTGTGCTGGCCAAGCAGCTCACTTAAAATCCGTATCTTCTGGCAAGTTAAGGCATGAACTGGGCTCTTCCTCCTGGTGATGGTCACCTTCTACTGGGCAGCCAATGCCTCTACCCAGAAGCTCTTAACTTTTTGAATGCATGAAGTTAGTACTAAAGCTAGAAAAGACCCAACTCTGTTCAAACATATGCTCAAGGAAAAAAGATTCTTGAGATCCATCTCTGACTTTCCCTTACTACACATGCTCTTGTTGACACACATGAACAGATGTCAAAGCTGCAGAGGGAAGCAGAGAGAGATTTCCACTCCTTTTTCAGTGGAAATTCAAGTGAAAGTCTGAAAGAATAAATTAATAAAGAATAAATAAATAAATAATAATTGTATGATAGATAGGAAAAGAAAGAGAATGGAAGGGAAAGTTTCTTCTTTTCTTCTGACCAAGCAAATCTACTCAGAGGCCAATTTATCACAGGTTTCCCTCCTCCAGTTCCTCCACAGGGACCAAAAGACCAATAAAGGGATTGCTTTGTTGCTCCAAAGAAGAGTCAGAGCACATGGCTCCTTGGGAAGTGACCCAAGATCCAGATCAAGGAGTCTTCCTGATTGAATGAACTTAAACCTGACTGCTTTTCAAAGGAATGAGAGGATGGGGGAAAGGGGGGGTGTAGTGGGAAATAAAGGCATTTTGTAACAAAGTGAAGGAAAAGTTAATGAATATCTAAACTTCTTTAGGAAGCGTGTGAATGGATGTGCAATATCTTAGATTGTTGGGAGGTAGTTCTATGTAATAGAAAGCATCAAAAGTTAAAGGACCTTATCACTGGCTAAGTGACTTTGACCAAAATCACTTTGCAATTTCCTCTTCTGTAAAAGGAGGGGGTGAGACTAAATGACCTCTAAAGTCCCTTCCAGCTAATACGATCTTAACTAAATAAGGAAGTTTAAAGGTAAGTAACTCAATGGGATTCAAAGATTGTCAATGATGCTACAAAGTTCTTGAAGGATCATGGAATCTTGGAAACATCTTAGAGACCCTCTAATCCAACCCCCCAGTTTTTTTTTTTAACAGAAGAGGAACTTGGTGAAGTAATTTACCCTAAGTTATAGAACAGAGGCTTGAACTCACGCCCTTTGATGAGAGATTGAGAACTTTCTCCACTATATGACACTTTCTCTATCTCTCTGTCTCTCTGTGTCTGTCTCTGTCTCTCTTTCTCTCTCTCAGTCTCCCCCTTCTCTCTCTAATTTTAATAGTTTTATTTTTCCAAGTACATGCAAACATGGTTTTTAACATTCATTTTTGTAAGATTTTGAGTTTTAATTTTTTTCTTCCTGCCCTTGTTTTCCCAAGTCATCAAGCAACTTGATATGTTATATGTATAAAATCATTTTAAACATATTTCCATGTTAGTCATGTCGTAAAAGGAAAATTAAACCAAAGGAAAAAACCACTAGGAAAAAATAAAGCAAACAAACAAAAATTGTTTTCACAACAAAAACTAGTGAAAATAGTATGTTTCTATTTACATTGTTTCCATAGTTCTCTCTCTAGATGCAAATGGCATTTTCCATCTCAAGTCTATAGGAATTGTCTTTGCTGAGAACAAAATCTGTCATAGTTGATAATTATACAATCTTGACTGTCATGATACATAGTTTTCTCTTGGTTCTGTTCACTTCATTCAGCATCAGTTCATTTAAGTTTTTCCTTGCTTTTCTGAAATCCTCTTTCTTATAGAACAAAAAGATTTCTTATTATTTCTTATGGAACAAAAGATTCCCAATTTTCTTTCCATTTTATCATGGCCTCTTTGCTACTAAAATTTATCCATAACTTATTCAGTCACTCCCCAATTGATGTGTATCTACTCAATGTCCAAATCTTGCCACTACAAAAAGAGCTGCTACAAACATTTTTGCACACGCGGGTCCTTTCCCCTTTTTAATTATGTCTTTGGGAGGAAGACCCAGTAGTGACACTGCTGGATCACAAGTTCTGCACTGTTTTATGGTCCTTTGGGCATAGTTCCAAATTGCTCTACAGAATGGCTGGATCAGTTCATAATTTCACCAACATTTCAGCTCAACATTTCACTGATATTGCCTCTTTTACACCTATCTCCAAAACTGGCTAATCTAGAGTTGAGCACATAGTAGTTGCCTGATACAGATTGATTAAACACTGAAGCACCAGTTTGAAACAGTCAAATGTAGCATACATAAATGAACTTCTCCATCTATCCCCCATTTATGGAACTCATTGTCTCCATGAAAAAGAAGAGTCTGAAAATATGACTTGATTAACTTAAAGATTTGATTTGGTGATAAGGAACATTTTTTTTCTCCCTCTGGTAGGCCACTAATGTATAAAAAACAAAAATCATGGGCCACAAGCAATTTTTTTTTAAGTTGTGAAGGAAAAAATGTGAAATGTTAAAGACTTCCTGGTTTTGACATTAAATTAAAAGGTCACAAAATAAGAGATTTATAAAGTTTAATGAAATCTGACAGATCATCTTATCTCAGACCCTTATTTTTCATTTATGAAAACTAGGGCCCAGAGAGGTCAGGCTTATCCAAAGTCACACACTCATCACTGCTAGTACTGGTTCCTAATCCAGTTTTCTTTCTATTATATCATGGCCTCCCTCCTATTAAAATTTAATTTATAAATAAAATTACTAAATATATAGCAAGGGAGAGAGTGAAGAGGATTTCATTGCAGACACACATATCTCCTGCTAGTTGATATAATTAAAGGAAGGACAAGATAAGCCAGGTGGCCAGGTATTGATATGCTAATCAAACACAAATACTTATCTATCTGACATCTCTTTACAAAAAGTGGGGGGGGGGAAAGTCCTCTGATTAAATCAGAAGAGAAGACTGACTATTGATGGGAAAGAGCTTGGTCATACCCAGATGATCCTCACAAGATAAGCTTGTGCAGCCAAAGAACTATTTGGACACTTTCGGGGCAAAGGACAGCTTTATGGAGTGTGACTTTCCAGGCTTCCTAGGAGGAGGAGTGTAGGAGGAGAAAGAGAGGGCTTTCTCTTATTTTCCCCTTTCTATTCTAATACCTCAGTCTAGGCAGACTTTGACTTTTATCTAATTATCTTTTCCAGGATTCTCCAAATCTCCAAATCTCTACTACTCCATCTCTACTCTGCTGAGAAGGTCTTTCTTCCACAGGCCAGGCCAGTAAGGACTTCTCTGATTACCTTATCCTTCTCCATTTCCCATCACACTTATTCCTTATCAACTCCCCAAAGCTAGTTTTCTGTCAGGCTTGAAGCCAGGACCTATTCCCTAAATAATCAAAATCTGCCCAGATAAGCCCTGGAAGGGGGGAGGGGAACATGAAGATCATCTTCATTGCTCTCTATGTCTCCTTTGAATGCCCTCAATAAGAATATAGAGGGTGTCTTGGTACTACAGTTCAGGACTTCCCAGTTCAGTGATTAACCTGGGACTATCAACTTTGGAGGTTACTATGGGCCATATACCACACTAAGTGCTGGAGATACAGATGGAGTTTATATTCTTTTTTTTTTTAATTCATTTTTCCAAATTATCCCCTCCCTCCCTCCACTCCCTCCCCCCGATGACAGATAATCCCATGCATTTTACATGTGTTACAATATAACCTAGATACAATATATGTGCGTAAATACCATTTTCTTGTTGCACATTAAGTATTGGATTCCGAAGGTATAAGTAACCTGGGTAGATAGACAGCAGTGCTAACAATTTACATTCACTTCCCAGTGTTCCTTCTCTGGGTGTAGTTATTTCTGTCCATCATTGATCAACCAGAAGTGAGTTAGATCTTCTTTATGTTGAAGATTTCCACTTCCATCAGAATACATCTTCATACAACATTGAAGTGTACAGTGATCTTCTGGTTCTGCTCATTTCACTCTGCATCTGTTGATGTAAGTCTCTCCAGGCCTCTCTGTATTCCTCCTGCTGGTCATTTCTTACAGAGCAATAATATTCCATAACCTTCATATAACACAATTTACCCAACCATTCTCCAATTGATGGACATCCATTCAACTTCCAGTTTCTAGCTACTACAAAAAGAGCTGCCACAAACATTTTGGCACATACAGGTCCCTTTCCTCTCTTTAGTATTTCTTTGGGATATAGGCCCAGTAGTAGTACTGCTGGGTCAAAGGGTATGCACAGTTTGATCACTTTTGGGGCATAATTCCAGATTGCTCTCCAGAATGGCTGGATTCTTTCACAACTCCACCAACAATGCATTAGTGTCCCAGTTTTCCCACATCCCCAAGGAGTTTATATTCTAATAACACATGAAAGGGAGCTAGGAAATGGAGGAGAAAAGAAGGCATAGAAATAACTGGAAAGTGGTATAGAAATGATGTCTGATCTTGGGCAAGATAAGGAAGAAGCTCACCTACCAAAGCCCCTCTATCCCAGGAGTGACATTCTAAGTTTTTTTTATTTTTTGTTGTTGTTGTTGTTTTGGGGTGATGCCTTGACTTGTGCATGGGTTGTGAATTGGATTGAGGCTTATTTATTTATAAGAGCCTGACTTCCCAGAGTGGCCAGAGTGGAGGGAGTATGATATGGAATAATGGATAGAAAGTTTGGAAATACTGGAATTCCTTTCTCTTTCCCCTCACCCCAAATCTGTTTTTATCTAGTCATTATCAAATTTAATAACTAGCATTGACATAGGGCTTTAAGATTTACAGAGTGCTATACATATGTTAAATCACTTGAGTCTCACAATCTTAGCTGATGAGTGCTAGTATAATCCCTATTTTACAATGAGGGTGAAAAAAGTTAAGTGAGATGCGCAGATTTACACAGTTTATAAATGTTTGAAGCAGGAATTGAAATCAGGTCTTCCTGATTCCAAGTCATACAGTATCTTCTGTGCTGCTAGCTAGACCCATCCTGTTGGAAAGGAACTTTAAAAAACTTTAATTCAAGAAATAAAAAAAAGGAAGGATGGAAGGGAGGATGGAAGGAAGGAAGGCAAAAAGGAAGGCAGGCAGGCAGGAAGGAAGGAAGGAAGGAAGGAAGGAAGGAAGGAAGGAAGGAAGGAAGGAAGGAAAGGAGAAAAGGAGAAAGGAAGAAAGGGAAAAAAAGCAGAAAGAAAGGGAGAAAAGAAAGAAAGAAAGAAAGAAAGAAAGAAAGGAAGAAAGAAAGAAAGAAAGGAAGAAAGAAAGAAAGAAAGAAAGAAAGAAAGAAAGAAAGAAAGAAAGAAAGAAAGAAAGAAAAAAGAAAGAAAGAAAGAAAGAAAAGAAAGAAAGAAAGAAAGAAAGAAAGAAAGGAAGGAAGGAAGGAAGGAAGGAAGGAAGGAAGGAAGAAAGAAAGAAAGAAAGAAAGAAAGAAAGAAAAGAAAGAAAGAAAAGAAAAGAAGAAAAGAAAGAAAGAAAGGAAGAAAGAAAGAGAAAAGAAGAAAGAAAGAAAGAAAGAAAGAAAGAAAGAAAGAAAGAGAAAAAAGAAAGGAAGAAAGAGAAAAAAGAAAGGAAGAAAGAGAAATGGGAATTTAGAGAAGGAAAAAAAATCTAAATTGATTTTCTTCCCTCTCCTGTTGCAAACTAGCTGATAGTCATCTCTTGGGACTGGTAATTATTCATCCTGTTTCTGATACAAATGCTTCCCCCCTTTCCCAAACTCACTTCATATCTATTTTGTAGATATCAAGATACTAGCTATATGACCTTGGGCAAGTCACTTAATCCTGTTTTCTTCAGTTCTTCATTTGTAAAATAAGCTGGAGAAGGAAATAGCAAATCATTCCAGTATCTTTGTCAAGAAAACCCCTAATGGAATCATGAAGAGTTAGACACAAGTGAAAAATGGTTTAGCATTGTGTGTGGTTTTCCATAACTAAACCATAAATTCCTCAAAGGCAATGCGGGCTTAGCAGAGTACCCTGGCAACATCATAAGTGCTGAATCAATCCATGTTGATGGATTGATTGTTTACAAATAATTTTTCTTTGGATGAAAAGGATAACTTTCCAGATGATGCTGAAAATTTCAAAATTTCCAATTTAGAGCTGAATCTTCTAATTGCTGAAGAAGGTGAAGAACCTATAAACAGCCACTCCAAGTTCAGAGCCATGCAACATAAAGATCTAACTTTTGTGACTGTCTCTCTCTTTCTCTCCTTTTTTTTTTTTCCAAGACAAGTCATCCCTTGTACTCTCAGGGGAGTCACTGAAAAACTCATGTCAATCTTTACTCTAATGAATGCACTCTCTGTGTTCTGCCTGAGACAGAGTCGTGAGAACAAAAGATCAGAGGGTGCTAATTTTCTTAATTGCATTTGGCTTAAGGGATCATTTTCCCCCTGTAACCTCCCCCTCTCCATTACTGTCTCCTTCAGGTGTCATGCCAAGGAAAGCACAACCCTGTTCCTATGGTGCATTTACCAACACCCCCATCTTTCTAGTATGCAGGAGAACAGTGTAATGCTTTAAAATGAGCTTTTGTTATCTAATTTTTTTAGGTTCTCCCCCCTCTCCCCCCCAGGCATACACAAACAAACTCACAAAATAGAATTATGGCTAATCATCAAGATTTAATCACCACTGGAAAGCAGTGGATCTGCTTTCTTATAAAGCCATATCAGATATTAAGATGATGGACATCAAAGTTGTTTTCAAAGTGCAACTGAGTTAGAGATTGACAGTCTTCAATGATCCATTTCTACCTCCAGTCAGAATTTGACTTATTCCTTACCTTGAATCATGGAACTTTTGTCCATTGCTTATTATTTGTAGGGATGATTCAGGTTTGCCAGTTGGCAGGATCATTTAGGATGGCATTCATTTTAATTTCACAGGACTGCTCTTCTTATTCAAATGATATGGAATTCCCAACTTTTAAAATTTTATTTTATTGTTATTGTAGTTTTTTATTTACAAAACATATGCATGACTAATTTTTCAACATTGACCCTTGCAAAACCTTCTGTTCCAAATTTTCCCTCCTTCACCCCCCCCTTCCCCTAGATGGCAGGTAGTCCAATACATGTTAACTACATTAAAGTATATATTAAATCAAATATATGTATACATATTTATACAGTTATCTTGCTGCACAAGAAAAATCAGATCTAGAAAGAAAGAAAAAAAATTTGAGAAGGAAAACAAAAATGCAAGCAAATAATAACAGAAAGAGTGGAAATGCTATGTTGTGGTCCACACTCATTTCCCATTGTTCTCTCTCTCAGCATAGCTCTCTTCATTACTGAACAATTGGAACTGGTTTGAATCATCTCATTGTTGAAGAGAGTCATGTTTGTCAGAATTGATCATCGCATAATTTTGTTGTTGCCATGTACAATGATCTCCTGGTCCTGCTCATTTCACTCAGCATCAGTTCATGTAAATCTTTCCAGGACTCTCTGAAATCATCCTGTTGGTCATTTCTTACAGAACAATAATATTCCATAACATTCATATACCATAATTTATTCAGCCATTCTCCAACTGATGGGCATCCACTCAGTTGGAATTCCCATCTTAACAATCATGCCAAAGCATGTTCTAAAGGCCATGAAGATAACTTCTGAATTACATATGGCTTAAGTATCTCTCTCTCTCTCTCTCTCTCTCTCTCTCTCTCTCTCTCTCTCTCTCTCTCTCTCTCTCACACACACACACACACACACACACACACACACAAGCACAGGCTAAAATATTATATGCCCCCTGGGTAAGTCATTTAACCCCAATTGCTTCTGAAGAAAAAAAAAGACATTTAAAAAACAAGAATATTACATGCCCATCATTTCAACCAAATTAATTCACCCATGTTTTTGTGCTCAGAATTCCACAGAAATAGAAAAGATTTGAAGGATCCCCTGGTCCAAAGCTCCCATTGTATAAATGAAGACCTAAGAAATGGAGACTTGAAGTCATTTGCTTAAGACCACACAACTTGTTAGCAGCAAACTTAGAACTATAATATAGGTCACTACCTAGCACACTTTCTGTCATACCATATGATGTCTCTGTTTATTTGAGGGGGGGCCTCTTTGCCCCAAATTCTCACGTTTTTATTGTACATATCTCTGACATCACTAGCGTGCTCATTTGAATGTCTTTTTCAATTTTTCTTCACTGCCAAAACACTCCATTCTAAATCCCTCCACAGCCCCTAACCACCATCTAATCCCCAACATCTCTCAGACTCCAGGAAGGGTCCTTGAAGGCAAGAATTATTATTATTTTTTTTTTATCAATAGTATTTGGAAAATACTTGTTGGATTAGTCTGGGTTGGGATGGATTGGTTTGGATAAAATGGGACTGGATTGGACTGGTTACTCTGGGCTGAACTGGACTGAGGAAGGAAGAAAGAAAGAAAGAAAGAAGAAAGAAAGAAAGAAAGAAAGAAAGAAAGAAAGGAAAGAAAGAAAGAAAGAAAGAAAGAAAGAAAGAAAGAAAGAAGAAAGAAAGAAAGAAAGAAAGAAAGAAAGAAAGAAGGAAGGAAGGAAGGAAGGAAGGAAGGAAGGAAGGAAGGAAGGATGGAAGGAAGGAAGGAAGGAAGGAAGGAAGAGAAGAAGGAAGGAAAGAAGGAAGGAAAGAAAGGAAAAGGAAGGAAGGAAGGAAGAAAGAAAGAAAAGAAAAAAATGGATTTTATTCAAGTGGAGAAAAATAAGAAGAGAATGGGCAAAGAATTTTCTTGACATTGCTTTACTGATCAGGGTTTTGATGTGCTAAAGTCCCATAATACCAGAGGGAATATATAAAGAGCATCTAATCTAATTCCCTCAGTTTCAGGAAAGTTGACAGTTTCCCCTTTCTCCTTGAAAGAAACTGAGGCTGAGAGAGAAGTGAAGCAATTCTTGCCCAAACGGGGCCTAGCCCACATGGTTGGTAGGAGAACTAGTATCAGACTTTCAGTCTCCTGACTTTTAGCTATCCCCTGGGCTCTTTCTGTTACACCATGTCGTCTCAATGGGGCCCGAGACATTTCAATGAGCTGTTTGTCAGTATTCCTGTTTGGAGCTCAGTTTACAGATGTTCTCTCAGCTAGGGGTTAGAATTTCTCAAGACTCAGGATCATAGATTATAAAAGAGGGAAACCAAACATTCAGAGGAAAGAAAAGCTTAAAATGCTGAAGAGAGTGGGGGCAGGGGGATTCTGACAAATGAAAAGCTGTAGAGATATATTGGGCTGGGGAGAGACCTTTAGCTGGAGTTTTAACTCTTTTATCTACCACAAGACCTTAATCAAACCGCTCACCCATGTTGAGCTTCAGGTTGCTTGTCTGAAAATGATGTGGTCAGATGGATGATCTCTAAGGTATGGTGATCTGCAGAATACCAAAATATTAGCAGGACCAGAGAGGGAAAGCTGATGTTAGGATGGAAGAATTTGTGTCTCCAGAACTCATACAGAAGAGTTGGGAGAGAGACTTGAGCCTAGACAGATCCTACCAGGTCCTACCTGGTCCTAGACATTTGAGAAGGAGAAAAAGAGAGACAGAGAAACTTGGGGGGCAAGGTGGGGAACAGAGACAGAAAAACAGAGGAGAGAAGGAGGGAGGGAGGGAGGGAGAGAGAGAGAGAGAGAGAGAGAGAGAGTGAGAGAGAGAGAGAGAGAGAGAGAAAAGAGAAAAGAAAAATAGTAGGTAGATAGGTGATAAGTAGGACAGATAATAGGTAGATAGAGATATATAGATATATATACGTATATGTATATATATATATATATATATACATCTATATTTTTAATAATTTGATGTTTGAGATGTTTTCTCCCCATGTTGCTGGATTTGTTCTTCATCTTCACTATTTGAAGAGTAGAAACGGAAGAACCAAGCTGGTTTCTCCTTGACTTGGTTAAATACTATATTTGTATTTACTGATTTATTATTTTTACATTAAAGAAAACATCTTAACTTCCATTTCATTCCCTCTCATTTCCCAGAGTGCAAATTCAAGGTGGCAGCTTGAGTTAACACCACCAGAGGCTTTGTAGCTGAAAAAGACGTTTGGGGTCATCCAGTCTAACACCATCATTCTGAAAATAAGGGAACTCAACCCCAGAGAAAGCATATGTCACACAGGAGGTGAGTTGCAAAGCCAGGTCCTCTGATTCCAAATCCATGGTTCTTTCTACTTTCTCCTTCTAGGGAATATTTTGTTCTAAATCCCCTCCCATCTCTCTGGCTCTGCCTCAGTTTAAGTCTCTCTCAGTGAGCTAAGAGTCAAGCTGGCACGTGCACACATATTCATTTTTTTTATTGTCCTCCATAAATCTCTCTCTACAAATTATGTCATATTATGTTGACTGCTTTCTGGGATACTGACAAAGTGCAGGCTCTCCAGCTGTACGCTAGAGAGGCCGCCAAAAATCAGATCTGTAAATTACTGTTGCCATTGTAGAACCCACCACTCTCATCTCTTAGGAGCCCTTGAGTCCATACAATTGACAATCCTCTCCAAGCTCATTCTCAGAGGGGCCAGTCTGCCTATCCCCTGATTAAAACTTGTGTCACTCAGTCATCAAGCACATACCGAGGACTTCTTACAAGTTAGGCACTGTGCCGGGTTGTAGGGACCACTGGCAATGAGCTGATATCCTAACGGAAGAGAGAGCTGATACATTTCTGAGAAACATATATCTCAGAGAGGACAAGGATAAAATAGTGTGATACAAGGTAGCCTGGGAAGGGAGACATTGGAGATACAAGATTGCCTGGGAAGGGAGACCTTGGCAGCCAAGGAAAAGCTTCATGTAGGAGGTGGGATGCTGAAGCTACATCTCTGACTAGCAAGATGCATTCACCTAGGTACAGAAAGAGCCTGGTGCTGACCATAAACAACTCAATCACACCCCACAGAAACTTTGAAAGCCTCCCTAATCAGCCCTGCAGCCTCCTCACCATGGAACATTCCTCTGCTATACCATCTTTCTACTACTGACAAGTGCTTGGGGGTCTCCATTTGGAGGCTGAAAACCTCTCCATTCCTCTGCTATACCACCTTTCTACTACTGACAAGTTCCTTGTGGGATCTCCATCTGGAGGCTGAAAACCTCTCCATGCCTTTGGAAGTTAAAAAACCTCTCCATTCCTCTACTATAGCAGCCCCTTCCTACTACTGAAAAATTCCTCATGGGGTCTCCATTTGGAGACGGAAAAACCTCTCCATTCCTCTCCTGGCTGACTTTAAACACCATGCCCACTTCCTTGACCCTTCTCCCTTCACTCCTGATTTCCAGCTCCCCTTTGTGTAACATCATCCCTCATTAGACTAGAAGCTCCCGGAGGACCAGAGTTCTTTTTGCTTCTCCTTGCAACCTCAGCACCTAGCACAGTGCCGGGCACATAGCATACACTTGGTAAATGTTTGTTGCTTGCCTGCCTACTGAAGTACAATAATGAATAAGGAGCACCTAGCCTGTGCCAACATGAAACAATCCTTTTCAAAAGGCTCTGAGGAGATGCTTCTTGTCTCTTTCTTTCTTTCCAAATATCTAAATGTCTTGGTTCACTTCATTCAGAATTTTTTTTGCTTACATGACATTAAACATGTAGCTATTTAGAAACATCCAGAGGGCTGATTTTTTCTTCATCCTTATGTTTATTATCATCACCAGAGCAAAACATTTTTAATCTAAATAGGTATAGTCCCCCCCAAAATGGTATGTTTCACTGTCAAGTTGACACAAGAGATTTACAAACATCACAGCCATGGCCTACTTTTTCACTCTAAAATTTGAAAACTGAACTGACATTTTTAGGAGCTGCTGTTTAATGTTAGCAATATCGAGATGCGATTAAAATGCTTCTAGAGTCTTTAGAATGTACTCACTCGATTCTCTCCCCTCCTTGTCTCTGTCTTTCCCATTTATTATTTTTCATGTGAGAATTTGATCTTTGTTATATTGAGGTTCTAGAGAAATCCAAATCTGAATAGCCCTTTTTATAATATGCTGTCATTGTTTGTACTTGCAAAATTGGATTAAGAAATCACTGGTATTCTTAGACATGTTTTTTGCCAAAAAACATTCAGCATATTTCAGCCTAGCCCTGAGCTTTTCACCAACCAGAGCGAATGGCTCTCTGCCACCCACACTTTGCTTTTCATCCTCCACCCTTCCCCAGAGAAACTGCTACTTGAGGCCAATATGACATGTAGGAACTCCCCTTATGCCTTACTGTATTACACCTGTCCCACAGGTGAACCACTTCCCCAGCTGTGCCACATCATGAGGTCAGTCACTCAAGTTTTCAAAGCAAACAGGCCTTGATTTTCCCATTTTCCCTCATCTCTTTTGTCCCAAGATTGTGGTTACAGAAATGGTCTCTATTTGACAAAAATAACTTCTTTTCTTTCTTCATGGTGCCCTTACGTACTGTCAGTCAGCACCCTCCACTTGATTAGAATTACTTTTGGGGGCTGATGCATATTTAAAGCCACATGTTGAAGCCGATTTCCTACCATATCCAAATTTAAAATCTTAAATCCAAATTTAAAATCATAGTTCTAGAAGTGGATCACAGAGTTGGGAAATAGCAGAGGGAAAGCTCTTATACATTCTCTCTTCCCTTCCTTCCTTCTTTCCCCTTCTCCCACCTCTTCCTCCCTTCCTCCCTCTCTCCCTCTTTCCTTCCTCTCTCCCTCTTTCCTTCCTCTCTCTTTTCCTCTCTCCTTCCTCTCTCCCTCCCTCTCTTTCTCCCCTCTCTGTCTCTCTGTGTGTCTGTGTCTCTGTGTCTCTGTCTCTCTCTGTCTGTCTCTCTCCCCCCCCCCCCGTCTCTCTTTTTCTCTCTGTGTCTCTCTCTCTGCATCTCTGTCTCTGTTTCTGCCTCTCTTTCTTTTAAAAAGTCCTAATAGATAAGTCTACTCTTTATAGCTCAAAAATCTCCTTTTTTTTTTGGGCTTTACCTATATCCCAGTCCTGACAATAGAGGAAATAGAAAATCTCTCCCTTGGCAGCTCCATTGAGGTAGACTATTGTCTTCCTCCAGTACTTATTCTCAGAAGCCATTGTGCAAAACCATAGTAAACAGAACTTTCTGACTCAGGATGCAAGAAATGGGGTCCAAGGTTAAAATTAGGCTCTGAGCTGCCAAAAGTGGATGTGACCCCTTCCCCACTCAAGGCTTGATGGTACAGTCATTACCGTAGTTCCTAGAGAATACATTCCATTTTGGTGAGAAAGATATGATCCTGAGGGATTATCGGGGAGGGGATAGGGGAAGAAATGTACTCTAGAAACATAGAGAAGAACATCATGAGGATTGGGGGGAGGAAGGGGAAGAGGGAGGGAAGGTAGTGGGGAAGGGGGGACACTTTGCATCAGATTTATTTATATAAAACGTATACACAGAGACTGGAATCTAACTTCAATCTCTGCCAGATGTGACTTTCTTTTTAAGTAAAATATGGGAAAGCTGGATCAATTGAAGGCAGCCTTTTAGAAGACTTACCAGATTTTTCCCAGAAGTGAATACCTGAATTGAAATCCAGTCTCAGAGACTTACTAGCTATGTGGCCCTAGATATGTCACTTAACTTTATTTACCTCAGTTTCCTCATCTGTAAAATGAGCTGGAGAAGGAAATGGTAAACCATTCCAGTATCTTTGCCATTTTTATGCCATTTGCCATCTTGATTTTACATTTAACCCAACTAATTTCACCTCATTACATTCAGCTCAATGTCATAATTTGTCAATCCAGGATTCTATCTATTCCTCCTAGTTTTGTATTATTTGCCAATTAGATAAGCATCACCACCCCCTTTTATTCTAATTGTTGATTTAGAAAAATGTAAACAACACAGAGTCAAGCACAGATCTTTGGGACTCCAATGGAGACCTCTTGACTTGTTGAGATACAACCATTAACTCTTACCTCTTTGAGCCCAGGCATCCAACCATCCAACCATTCTAAACCCAGTGTTCTTATCATTTAGTTCCATCTTCTCCACAAGAAATGCAATCCCTTCATAAAGGATTTGCCCAATATTTTGGAGGAATTTTCCTATTTCTTTTAATGTTCCAACAGAATCAGTATTGATCACATTCACTGCCTGACCCACTCATCTTCTTATTCAATGGGCCATTGGAATGCACCCTATGCCACATCTTCAAACTACGACAGTGATTTCACAAAGATTACACTCTTTGCATTAGACATCTGATCAGCCACCAATATGATTCATCTGACTTTATGGTGTTCTATGAATTCAATTGTATGGATTCATTAAAATTAATTAAAATATGATCATCAATCAATAATGAGACATATTTTTTGAACTTGCTTACTAGTTGACTAGAACTAGTTTTCCTTAACTATGCATATTTGTTGTTATTGGGTTGTTTTGGTGTTTGTTTATTTTTTTGTTTACAATCAAGGTTAAATGACTTGCTCAAGATAATACAGTTATTGTCAAGTATCTGAGGCCAGGTTTGAACTCAGGTCCTTTTGTCTGTACCACCAAACTGCCCTTCTTGTACATTTTTTTTTTACGGATTTTGTTTTGTTTTGTTTTCTTTCTCAATAAAGCATGGGGAAGGGGAGGTGGGAAACACAGGAAGAGGAAAAAAAAAAAACTTTTGTTCATTGAAAAACATTTTAATTTTTTTTAAAATGTGATTTCCAGAGTAAGTTATCTAAAATAACTATTATGTATTTTATGTAGTGCTTGTAGTGCTATTTGAGTTGAGTGCATTGATTGTCTAGCATGTTTATCTATAGCAAATAGTGCCTTGAAGCTCACTGTTGTTATCACCTGGCCTGCTTACTGAGAGCTTTTGTTTTCATGATTACTCTTTCTGTTTACAACATATGCAACCCACATATTCCCACACATAACCTATATCCCAGCATTAGCAATCACTAGAATGATAAGACTGATAATATCTAAGGTTGCATAGATCTCCTAATTGCCAAATTGAATTGTTTTCTCACACCTCATCCTTCCTGACCTCTCTGCAGGAATTGACACTCTTAACTAGCCCCCTTCCTTCTGCCCATTCTCTCCTTTTGGGGTTTTCATAAAACTTCTCTGCCCAGGGTTCTCCCTCATTAGTCCAAGAGTGGTTGCCTCAGTCTCTTTTGTTATGTCACCATTCCTTTACCATTCCCTCATTTTTGGGTGTTCTTTGGGGTTCCAGACTGAGTTTTCTATCGATTTTGTTACTGGGTATTACTGGGTAATTTTATTGGGTCTATGTGTTCTATTATCCTCTCTAAACAGGTGACTTCAGACCTATATAAGTAGCCTGAGTCTCTCCTGAAATCCAATTCTAGACCTCATCAGTTAGATCTCTTTTCAAGGGAAGGGATAGAATTACCATTGTTACTCTGCCCTCATCAGGCTACATTTGGACTATAGTTAGTTGTGGGAAGTCACATTTTAGAAAGGACATTTTAAATTCAACTAAAACAATATTTAAAATCCAAGTCAATATCTTCCTTTTTCTTCACTCCCTGTACTCCCTTCTTCCAACATCTGTCTTTCTGTTAAGGGCACTACTATCTTCCCAGTCACCCACATTTGCAACCTCAATGCCATCTTTTCTTCTTTCCTCTTTCTAATCAGCTTCCAAATTGAACCAACTGGCAAGTCATCTATCCTACTTCCACACCTTTGTATCCATTCCCTTCTCTTTATTCATACGATCACAACCCTGCTAACTGGATGTGCAATTTCTAGTGTCTTCTTAATCCATCCACACTCTAGCCTAAATAGTGTTCCTAAAGCCTAAGTCTGATCTAGCAGTTCCCCTGCTTAGAACTTCTGGTGATTCCCTGTTGTCTCTAGAACAAAATATAGACTCCTTAGCATGGCATTTAAAGTCCTTCACAATCTGGTTCCAACCTACTTGTATCAGATACTTCTCCAAATGAGATAAACTGGCCCACTTACTTCCACTTTCTGCCTCCACATCTTTGTTCAGACTATACCCCATACTTGAACTGTAATCCCTTTTCATCTCTCCTTCCTCGAATCCATAGTTTTCTTCAAGACTCAATTCATGTGCTATTTCCTATGGAAAGTCTTTCCTTATTCCCTCCTCAAATTATCAGGTATATACATATCTGTTTACATTTTGTAGAACCTCTCTCCAGGAGAATTTAAAATCCTTGAGATGAAGAACTATTTTTTGGGGTTTTGTTTATAGCCATAATGCTTAGCACAGTGTTTTATATATGTGTGTGTGTGTGTGTGTGTGTGTGTGTGTGTGTATGTGTGTATATACATATATATATACATATATATAAAACATGTTCTTAATAAACTCAATAAATCCAATAAATATTGGATTCAATTGTTTATATTTCAAATTTCTGTAATAATAACAATAACTGTTGAGAAGCAGTTTGATACAATGGATCCCACATCAATCTTTGCAACATACACCTCATCCTGAATGTGACTAATGCTCCAGGGACCAGCAGTCAGTCAGTCAGGCAGGCAATAACCTAGTCTCAGAACAAAGAAGATCCAGATTGAAGTCCCACTTCTGACACTAGCTTTGCTACCCTAGTCAAGTCACAACCCCTCAGTGGTTTAGACAACTCTCTGGGTCTATAAATTCCAAATTGTATTAAAAAAGGAAGTTGCCTTATCCAAGAACACTGTGCACCAATGCAATCACAGATCTAACTCCTATTCCTATTCTGATTCTAAAAAACAGCTTACATGGACACAATATTTCAGTCTGTGGTTCCTTATATGGTCCAATGGATAATTCAAAAACTTCAATTCAAAGGATTAGGCTAACACATTTCTTTAATAGAAATAGGTAATAGCCTCCAGGTAAAAGCAGTTCAAAGAATGGCAAAAGGAAGTCAGAAAGAGATAAAAGCGATGTGTAAGGTATAAGGAACTTCCCACCAGGACAGTTTTTTGCAACTTCTACCTATGCTCCTAGTTCTTGAGATAAATAGAACAAGAATGGCCCCTATTCTACACGACATTCATTTTGATACTTTGAGACAGCTATCATGCTTCCCTTGAATTTTTTTCTTTTAAAGGCCAAACATTCTCAATTCCTTCAGCTGATATCCAGATAGTATGAACTTCACCATCTTGGTTGCCCTTTTCTGGACACCGTCTAGATCACTGATGTCCTTTCTAAAACATGATTCCCACAACTAAACACTATTGTCCAAACATATCCTGAGGAGGCAGAGTAGCAATGATAATAATGCCTTTCCTCATAGTCAGCTTTTTATCTCTCTTGATCTCTCTCAAATCTTATTAGCCTTTTTGGCTATCATATCAGACTGCTGAGTTGCTAATCTACTAAAATCCCAGGTCTGTTTCAAACAATCTATTACAGGACTGTTAATTTGTGTGGTGGATAGAACACCAGCCCTAAAGCCAGGAGGACCTGTGCTCAGATCTGACCTCAGACACTTAATACTTCATGGTTATATGACCCTGAGCAAGTCACTTAACCCCAATTGCCTCAGTAAGAAAAAAAAAAAATCCAATCTATTACTAGAATATCTCCATGTGTCTTATTCTTTCAATGTATAAGGATTTTTTAAAATTTCCTATTAAATTTTATCTTGCTCAGTTCAGTCTAGCCTATCATAATTTTTTTGAATCTTGACTGTCATCCACTTTATTAGGTATTCCACCTACTTTTGTATTACATGCAAATGTGATAATCATGCTCTCTTATGTCTTTAAGCCACTGATGAACCTTAAAAAAGCATCAGATCAAAGACTTCCTTCCAACATAGCATCAAATTATTAATGTCTCTGTATTTGGGGCTGGACTTCTAGTTAGTTTGGAGCCCACATAACCTCATTCCTAAAATGCCTGCATCTCTTCATCTTTTTCCACAAGAATAACATGCCAGGCATTCTCAAGCATGGCATAATGATCAGAACCTGGACTTGAACTCGGGAAGGCCTGGGTTCAAATGCTGCATTAGACACAAGCTGTAATATCTGGACAAATGATTTGACCTTTCTGAGGTTCAGTTTTTTCAGCTGTAAAATTGAGATAAAAGGACCTACTCCACAAGATCAAAAATGTTGGGAAGATCAAATGAGATAATTACATTGCTTTAATACTAAAGAAATTAGAGCTACTATTATCTCAGTCAAATGTCTATGGTATTTCTCTGAATCATCAAATAACTTTATCAAAAAGGAAGTCTTGACTTGTTTTGGATGAAACTATGATAGGGTTTTTTTTTTTTTTAATGATCACTATCTCATTTTCTGGCTATTCATAACCTCCTCCTTAATAATATCTAGCATCTCACATCAACTTTTGGAGTATCCTCCTCCTTAATGGCTAATGGGCCAGAGGCAAGTCAGTCAGACAGACAATAGGCATTTATTAAATATCCTACTATATGCTGTGCTAAGTCCTGGAAAAAAAAAAAAGTTTGAAGGTGAGGAGAAGGGCTGCTAAAAGAATGTTAACAAATGTGCCAAATAGAGCGGAAATGACATAGGTTATAGTCAGATAGGTTACTAGTCTCCTAAAACCCCCAGACCTATTTCAGATCATCTGCTATGTAGAATACTCCTCCCCACCACATCTCATATTTGCCAAAGCATAAGGTTTTTTCTTTTCCTTATTACATTTCATCTTATTCAATTTGGTTTAATATTCTAGCCTGTCTAGAACTTTTTGGTTCCAGAGCATTGTCTAATTTATTAGCAAACCCAAGGAAAAGAAAAAGCAAAGAAGATGGCCCCAGGACTAAGCCACTTGACCATAAGAATAGTTAGCATTGCCTATAACCAGACTATGACAGTAAGGCTATGTGTCTTGGTGGGCAAGCAAATGCCTTAAAATCGCATCTCTTTTTATCACCACTTGTCTTAGATATTAACTTTTAAAAAATATTTTTCTTTTCCTGTTTAAATAGCATTGCACTTGGCAGAAAAAACACATGCAAAAAACTCTACTTTCTCTCCATTATCAGTTATCCCATCCACCAAGAACAATGTTTGTATCTCTTTTATCCAGTCCTATTTTCCTCAATATAGCTAAAAGAGAAAGGTCACTTCTTGTGATCTTAACTTTCTAGGCCAGTTTCAGCTTTTTCTGAGCTTTAGCAGGTCTGATGATGGTGATCCAAATTGAGCAGAAAGTTCCCTGTGCATTCACATGTATCTATTTAAACAACTCCTCTTTTCCTCATTTAAAAAAAATCTCTTTATAGTCTGTTTCAATCATTCCACTTCCATTCAATTTTCATAGCCTTCCATTCCTCCCTTCCTTCCATCCTTCCATCCATGCCTTTCCTCTCAGAATTTCAGTTTATGGGTTTCTTCCAAACCTCTCTCTCTCTAAATACTGTGGAATCTACCTTCCTAAGATCTAGAATATATGTTACACTATTTCTACCATAAACTATAATATGGAGTGGTCACTCTTTTAAAGGTTTCTAACATTTCCACCATTGCAATCAATTTCTGTTTTTGAATCAGATTCAGAGTAGAATTTCCCCTTTTTGATCCATTCATCCTTTAAATCAATCAATCAACAAGCAGTTATTAATTACCTAGAAATCAGTCAATTAATTTATAAACACTTAATAAATAGCTACTGTGTACTAGCTAGTAGGAATATGAAGACAAAGAAGAAACAATTTCTGATTTCAAGAAACATATTCTATCAGTGTAAACAACATGTATACATATAACTACTTATAAATATATATTTAATTTTTATATTATATTTATTTATATATTAAATACTATATATTTATATCACATATAAATATATAAAAATACTTATAAATGCAAAATAAATATAGGGCAGTAAATATAAGGTAACCAGAGAGTAAGGGCACTAACAGATACAGGGAACAGGAAAGGCATGTATAGGAGATTGTGCTTGAGCCATGTTTAGATAGAATTTAGGAATGTTATGACTGGTGGTGCTGAGGAAGAAATACAAAGGCAAATATGAAGCAATCCTTGTTCTCAGGGAATTTAGCTTCTATAAGAGGAGACAATACATACATATTATACTTGGGTATAAGGATAGGGGTGGATTTAGTCATTCAATCCATTTAACTCTAATCCGGATACCTTTATCAGTAAGGATGCTCCTATCAAATCAACAATCAATAGAAGGCATTAAACTAATCTATGCCTAGTTTAGCCTAAGGAATTTCAGTATCTATCAGCACAAAGGAGAGAAATTTCAGCCAAACCCCTAAAAGGAAATCTCTTGGGCAGGAAGAAATAGAATGTCTGTCTCCCCAACCCCCATCTTTGACTAGAGGATGACTTTGTGAATTTCAGAGGGTCAGAAGACTAAGACTTCTCATTAGTGTCCTAGCAGCATCCCTGGGACAAAAATGACTGCCAAAGTTTCGACATTGGACACTAGGGAGACACGAAGCATATTGATGAATCCCAAAAGAAAGCTACACTAGGCCTAAAGAGAATGTACTCTGTAAATGAAGACTTTGGTAAATGATCTTCCAGGAATTATAAATTAACCTCTTAGCAAGATGTGCTCTAAGTTTGACCACACTTTCCTTTAGACCAATCATTCCCTTTTAGTGGTTCAAGAACTCTCTTGTATGCCCACAATGATGGTCTAAGTTATTCATGCTAAAAATTCTAAAGTTTTCCCTTAAGTAAAACATAATTATATGATTATGTTCCAAATATATTTCTTCTGAGACAATCAGCATGTGCATTTTTGAAAGATAGGTTTGTTTCTAACAATTCCAAACCATCATGTGTGACAATCTCAGTGTTTGTGCAACAATTACATAAAACCCTGATTGCCTCTGATGAAGAGCAATGTGTTCTTTCAGTTTCTCAAGCTGTCATCAAGTTGTTTCCAAACTGCTACAAAGGTTTTCACTCAAATTAATTCTCAACAAATGATAAGACGTATGTGCATACCCTTATTTGTATTCAGCACACTACACCAGGATAGCTCCCTCATTACTCTGTTACCCTATAATCACTCATCAACTGTCTAATCATGTAATTGAGATGCTACAGAAGTTTGTTTTTTTGTAGCACAGATGAAGATTGTTTGAAAACTATGATCTTTGGGCATGCAAATCACAAGGGCCATCTTGAAATCACTCTGGACCATCATAAATATTCTACAGAAACAAAATTTAAGTTATATTATTAAAGATGTGTTCCAATTTAAACTTAATATTTCTTTGATTATCATTTGTTTATACGGTGGCTTTTCAAGTGAATTATTTGATAACACTGATCAGTCCAATTCCAAAGAATTTAGCATGTATCTAGTGGGCAAGTTGTAGAATGGAAAAAGTCACATCTAAGAAAAGATTCTTTCCTTACAAAGTTTACTTACCTTATATATAAACATTATTTAAAATAAAGCAATATGTAATTGAACATTAAGAATATTTTATATAATACAGTGTTTGCCATAAACCAGTAGAAAAGTAAATATTTTAAATCATAATTAGCTATTCATTTTCATTGGTTGATTAGTTTGTTGAAAGGGAAAGCTTTTACAAAAATCTTCTACCATTCTCTACCACATGTTTGTGTGAGCAAGCATTTTCATTTTATTCTTGTTTTAAATCAAAATACTAAATTAAACAAAATGCTTAATCAGATTTCACTGTCTAATATTGAGCCAAACATGATAAACTTTTGTTCAGATGCAAAAAGCCAACATCAAAATAAAGTTCACTTACAATTATTATGTTATGTTAAACATCTTGCAAATTAATCTATTTAGTTAAATTGTTATCTATATTCAAAATAATTTGTAAAAATAGAGATAATTTTAACATTTTACAGATCATATTGAGCATATGGAATGTTACTATATTACTACTTTTTTGTTCTTACAGAAGGTTTCACAAAACATTGATAATAAATTTTAGCATTCATTATTTTATATTAGGAGTTTTATAATTAAAGGTAGAATAAACATTTGTATTTTATATTTATTAACAAATAATTTATTATTTTATCATTAACATAAATATTAACCTAAAATGTTAATATGAGTAGTATATTAAATTATCCTGGAAGGTTCACAACATTTTTTTGTTGTTGTTGAAAGAAGTTAAAAAAACAAAAAATGTTAGAAACCACTGTTCTGAATTCTGTATGCATTTATGAAAGAACATATCCCAGTTTTTTGGAGGAGTATAATATATTCTTATTATTTAGTAAATGCCTGTTTCTAAATGCTGTTTAAATATAGCTAACTCATTGATATTAAATGGTAATCATGGAGAAAAGACCACCAATGGGAACTTCTGGACATAGTACTAGAAAACTACCTCCTTATTATCTTGAGGGAAAAAGAGTCATTTTTGTTCTAGGGCTAGTGCCAATAAGGCATTGGAATAGTGGGCTTGGAATATATATTATCATTTGGCATATAGAACATAGATATAAGGCCATTTGGTATGTGGAGCCATTTGAAAGGGTCAGGAAAGGCTTTACATGGAAGCTGATGCTTGAGTTATCAACATCATAGCTATAGCATCTCCTATGTGCTAAGTAAGATCTTTATAAATATGATCTCATTTGATCCTCACAACAATCCTGGGAGGTAGGTGCTATTATTATCCCTATTTAACACGTGAGGAAAATGAGTCAGGCTATGTGACTAAAGGAAATTAGAGAGAGAGTACATGCTAGGCATAGCAGAGAACCAATACAAAGTTTCGGAGATGAGAAATAAAGTAAATACCACATGGGAGAAATAGTAGGAAGGCCTGTTTAACTGGACCATAGAGGTGATGGAGGGAATCATTAAGCAATAAGGCTGAAAAGATAGACTTGGGCCAGGTTATAGAAGAGTTTAGATGCTTCTAAAATTAATAGAGAGATGTTGGAGTTTATTAAGTGGAAGAATGAATGACATGGTCAGACCTGCATTTCAGGGAAATCATTTGAGTAACTGTGTGGAGGATGAATTGGAGTAGAGACAAACTTGTGGCAGGGAAACTATTGCAATAGTTTAAGATGAGGCCTTGTACCAGGATGGTGGCTGTGTACGTAGAGAGAAAAAAAGAAAGATGCAAAAGATTAATGAGAGAAATGGAGTGATCAGGAGGGTAATCTGTTTGAGAAGACAGGAAATGTAGCTATAAACACATGTAGGAGGAGAATGGCCATCTTACCATCCAAGAGAAGTAATACACAAGAGAATGGGAGATAACATCAAGGGATTGTGAGATGAAGAGAAGGAAAGAAGAAATCACTGACCTCTATAGTCTCAGGAAAACATGAATAACTGCAACTGAGAGGTGGGAGGGATGTTATGAGAAGCTTGAATAGTGAAGAATTAGGGAGAGAAAGTTTGGAATAGATGAAGCCCAGAAGGCAGGAAAGCAGGAAGGCAGGAAAGAAAGAAGAAAGGAAGGCAAGGAGGCAGGGAGGCAGGGAAGCAGGAAGGCAGGAAGGCAGGAAGGATGGAAGGAAAGAAGGAAGGCAGGAAGGAAGGAAGAAAGAAACAGGAGGGAGGGAGGAAGGGAGGGAAGAAAGGCACAGGAAGAATTTATTAATTCTGCTATGTGCCAGGCACTATGTTAATTATTTCACAAATATTCTTATTTGATCCTCACAACATTGGGAGGTAGGTGCTTTTGTTATCCTCATTTTACAGTCTTCAGATAGTTACAGTCTGCCTATAGTTTGTCTGGTCAAAACTTGACACATCTAAGTGAATGGGACTGGATTTGAACTTAAGTCTTACTGAGTTGACACTAGCACATTATCCATGTGCCAGCTAGTTGTTTCTAAGTGGCAAATGGGATATCAGAAATTGGAGTAAAAACCGATTAAGAAGCAGAAGGACTGTCACACTGCAATGAAAGCCCAGTGGAGACTGAGTAGCATAAATGTGTGTTGTTCCAGGTCTGGTTCCAGCTTCCAGTTAGGTGACTTCCCCCTGGTGTGTTTAGCAGCACATAATCAGAACCAGAGAAGGCAAATGATGGAAGTCACTTGGGGTTGAATTTGGTAAGGGATATAGGATAAGAGAGAGGAGGTTAAAAGGAAAGGACAAAGTTGAGTTGAAGTGGTTAACAAGAGAATCAAGTTTGGGAAGGGAAGTAAAGACAGATGGAGCATGACTGCCTGGAGAAATTATTGAGAAGTAGAGAGCTGGAAGGTCAGGGTGAGGATGAAAAACAGATAGAGGAGCCCTATGTTATTAAGAGAGATGTACTGAGAGGACATGATGATTAAATGCAGGAATTTCAGAAAACTACATTACAGCAAAATAAGACATGATTAGTCACTATACTAGAGAAAGAGATACTATATTTTAAAAGTCTTTGCAATTCATTGTCACATTCTATCTGCTTAATATTCTGTTACAGCATCTTTCTTGCATGTAACATCCTGGAAAGATTTTTCATTGGGTTAACAATTGCATATTAAATGATTCCTTTAAGAAGAGAAATGCTATATCACTGGTAATAGAGCTTCCTAGTACAGAACAACAGAAAACCAGAAGCTCTGTCACTTAATCAGAAAACTTTCATTAAGCCTCCTATTTAGAAACATAAGCTCTCAGTTACTTCTGGAGAACACTGAATTGGGCTTTATGGAAAGATAGAAAAGAAACAGTGAATTTACAATTACATGTCTTCTGATTATTTGGCTACGAGTGAAACAAAATTATATTTCTTTAAATAAATTCTAGTTAATTAAGAGAGATTAATTACCTAATTCATATAGGAGAAGGAAAAATTGTGAAATCTACTAAATAACAATAAAATAGCTCATATTCATATAGTGCTTTAGAGTTTACACAATCTTTTTCTCACAAAAAACTTTTGCAAGAAGTAGTATATTCCCATTTTGCAGAAAGTAAGATTCAAAAAGCCAAATTAATTGTCTATGATCACACAGATAATTGCAACACAGCTGGGACCTGACCCAGTTCTTCTGACTTCAATTCCATGCTTTTCTTGCAGTTAAGTGAAATGTAGACTTAGTTCGGATTATTTCTAGTTTCATTTCTTTTATTTGTTATAAAATCTAGTTCTACAAAAATAAAAATATATCACTTCCCATCTTAGGACCTTGGGAAAAATTATGTTTGAACACATAGTTATAAATTTCATTCTTTATATGCCATTTGCTATGTTTTGTCTTGCTTCTTTCAAACAGACCACTAGAATTTTAGGAAGAGGAGAGCCTTTGAGAATCTTCAGTTACTCTCAGAATGGGAGACTTTTTTATTAAAAGCCACTGACCTGCCAAAAAATAAATTTTTAGACAGATCATTGTTATTATTAGAAATATAAATAACATAAATTTTATAAATACAAAGCAATCTTGTTCATCATGCAAATAAAAGCCAGTCGATTTCATTTTTCCTCCTTAGAGAAACATAATTTACTTAACTGCCTTGTTTAAAAATAAAAAACAAGGATTTTATTTAAAACATACTATATATATTATGGCATGCATATATAAAGGTATATAAATTATATTGTTCTAAATATAATTTTACATTCTTCCCCCTTTAAAAAATGATTTGTAGAAAACTTGAATACAGCTAATCATCACTGGCATTTTTCAGTTTATACATACACATGCAGATGTAGGATTCCTTTTGAAGAGATATGACTTATTTTGACCATTCTATCAATCACCAAGCAACCTCTCATGTACTATGTACTAAACTAAGTGCTAGGAATATAAAATGGCCAAGAAACATTAATGCAAAGTCAAAAAGGAGCAAGATCAGGAGAACATGTGAAATATTGACCATGAAAAACTATTGATAACAGCAGTACTGTTCAATGAAGAGCTGTGAATGACATAGATATTCTTAGTAATACAATGATCAAGACAATCCTAAAGGTATAATAATGAAGCATGCTATCACCTCTAGAGAAAGAATTGACATTGATTGAATGCAGCCTGAAGCATGCTAATTTTTCACTCTTTCATTTTTTTTGTCTTTTATTTGAATCTTTTTATACAAAATGAGTAGTGTGGAATTGTTTTACATAATGCTACATGTAATTACCTGTGTCTGCTTACCATTTTAGGGAAGGGAAAGAATTTGGAACTCAAAATTTTAAATAAAAATGTTCCAAAAAAACTATTGACTTGGAAAATAGCGGACAAGGCAAATCATCAATCTCAGAAAATTATAATGACACAAAAAGGCCTAGATATAATATTTTAAGAAATCATAAAACAAATTTCCCAGAAATATTTGAACCAGAGGTCAGAAGGAAGTTTGATACAATCTATAGATACCACAAGGAGGATTAAAAAAAAGATATAGCAAACCCAAAAATCCAGAACCCCCCCAAATCAAGGAAATGTGACAGTTAATATCCAGGAAGTAAAAGACTGAAAACAAAGGAATCCCAGTCAGGATTTCACTGTAATGGATATGAAGTACAAGAAAGTAAAGCTTAGGAGATGATGTAACAAATGGAAAAAGAAAGCATTTGTATCCTAGAATAATATATCATACAAATTAAAATAGGATTAAATAAGATTAATATATTAATTAATAGGATTAAAATAATCCTACAGATAAAAATGGAATTTTAACAGAGTTGATGACTCAAGCATTCTTATTAAGAAAACCATAGCTTTGAAGAATTTTTGAAAGGTAAGAAACATGGAAAAAAGAAACTTTAGAAATATTAGAGGATGAGAGATAGCTGACCTCATAATTCTGAAACACTAAATTCAAATCCCACCCTGACACACTCAAGTATTTTGACCTTAGAGGAGTTATGTAATATTTCACTGCTCTCTATATGATCATGGAAATCCTTACATTGGTGAAATTATAGCTCCAATTTTTTAAAAATGGCAATCCGAAGCATACTAATACACTCCTAGTGGAACTGTGCATTGATTCAGTAATTGTAGGAACTAATTTACTAATCTGGAATTTTTCTAAGAAAGTGACTAAAATAGCTATACCCTGTAACTCAAAGATTACAATCCTAACTTTACATGCCAAAATGGATAAATAATGAGGAGTGGGGCTCAGAATCATTCTGCCTTGGTTTCATCTGTAAAATGGTGATGATAATAATAATACCTTCCTCCCAGTGTTATTGTTAGGATAAAATGAGACTCTATCTATCTATCTATCTATCTATCTATCTATCTATCTATCTATCTACCTATCTATCTATAAATGCTTGACAAACCTTAAGGTACTATATATAAATATTAATTATATATCTAAAAATGTTTACAGAAGCACTTTTTATAATAGAAAAAAACTCAAAATCAAATAAATGCTCATTAATTGGGGAATAGCTAAGAAAATTGTGAAAATAGGGTAGTGGAATGTTACCACATTGTTAGAAATGATAAATATCATGAAAATTAAAAAAAAATTAGAAGGCTTCTATAAACTGATGCAAATGGAAATTATAGCAAACAACAAACTGAATTCTACAAAATTATAAAGAGCAAGCATGTCCTGAAAAAGAAAAATTAGAATGCATTTACTTCTTTGTAAAGAAGAGAATCATGAGTATTAGCTAACGCTACTGAATTTTTTTCCTTCCTTTTTTATTCTTTGTTATAAAGGATGTTCCTATAGGAGGGGACTGAGAGAGGAATTCACTAGTTAGCCCCCTGGTCTCAGGTTTCTGGCATTCTGAAGACTTTGAGTTTCATTGACATTTAGAGGGATAGGGATTAGCTTTTCCATGATATCATAAATCTTTTTTTACTATTAGGGATTAGATTTCAATATCATTGAAATGAGAAATTTCCAGAAAAAGAAAGTTCCTCCACCAATACATATAGAAGTTAAATGACATATCCAGGATCACATTGCTCAGGTCTTCATGACCTGATGCTCATTATCCACTTAGTGACCAAGTGTCAATAAATCTGTTACCAGCTTGTTAATGTGATTCCCCCCCCCCCCCCGGAAGACAGTTTTTTGTGGTATATTTAAGGTGGAGGCAACAAGGCAAGGACCCTGGGAAAGGGTTCGTGCTTCTGTCTCTGCAGGGGAGCTAATAAAACCTGGTTCCTGAGAATTAAAGACTCAGGTCATGGATTGGTAACCACTGTTCTGGCAAGCAGGCAATGGAGTTACTAATAATCATTGTCTACTACATCTCTACACTTACTAGAAATACAATCCTCAGTCTTTTTTTCCTTGTTAGCAGCTTCCTTAGAAAATGTCTTTTTTTTTTTTTTAAAGCACCTAGAAATGTGATTTCTCTATTATTTTTGATTTTGATTTTGCTGGGACCTCCCAGCATAGAAACTGCAGGCAGAACTCATCTTTAGCCTAATATTTAAAGTATTGTCCATGGCACTGAAGAATTGAGTGAATTTCTCAAGGTTACACAGCCAAGAGGTAAGTCTTGCAGCCAGATGTTTCTTACTCCAAGGTCAGTTATCTATGTGCTCTGCAATACTGCCTCTGTGATGTTAAATTCAGTCTGTTTAAGATCTAGATCTCTTAAAGATTTTTCCTCTCTGTGTTCTAGTTCTCTGAGACCAATGGAAAAAGGCAGAGATTGTAAGAACAGTGTCAGGGGTTGTTTAATTTCAGAAGGAACCTGGATGATAGCCAGCTACCAAACTCTTTGCTCTAAATAAGAGTCTGTCGACATGTTTCAGTTTGAGATTTGAGATTAATTAATTATGGGAAAATTTGTAGGATTTATTTAAAGGGTCACATGGGAAAAGTCACATACTCACTGAGTAGCTGGGTCTAAAGTTGAGGAGGGGTTCCAAGATAGGACAACTTGCATATGGGAAATTACTAAGAAACAAAAGATGGCTAATATC